>NW_025748329.1:30000-36755 GCF_021184085.1 Oncorhynchus gorbuscha | reverse complement strand
GAGCGTATTCTGCCCAGGGGAGCTGTTCTGCCCAAGACGCAGGGTTTCTGGAAAGAAAGGCTGCGTAGTATGCGACCAATCGTCTGATTGGCCCTCTCTGCTTGACCGTTAGACTGGGGATGAAACCCGGAAGAGAGACTGACGGACGCACCAATCAAACGACAGAACTCCCTCCAAAACTGTGACGTGAATTGCGGGCCTCTGTCTGAAACGGCGTCTAACGGGAGGCCATGAATTCTGAATACATTCTCAATAATGATTTGTGCCGTCTCCTTAGCGGAAGGAAGTTTAGCGAGGGGAATGAAATGTGCCGCCTTAGAGAACCTATCGACAACCGTCAGAATCACAGTCTTCCCCGCAGACAAAGGCAGACCGGTAATGAAGTCTAAGGCAATGTGAGACCATGGTCGAGAAGGAATGGGGAGCGGTCTGAGACGACCGGCAGGAGGAGAGTTACCCGACTTAGTCTGCGCGCAGTCCGAACAAGCAGCCACGAAACGGCGCGTGTCACGCTCCTGAGTCGGCCACCAAAAGCGCTGGCGAATAGACGCAAGAGTGCCTCGAACACCGGGATGACCCGCTAACTTGGCAGAGTGAGCCCACTGAAGAACAGCCAGACGAGTGGAAACAGGAACGAAAAGGAGGTTACTAGGACAAGCGCGCGGCGACGCAGTGTGCGTGAGTGCTTGCTTAACCTGTCTTTCAATTCCCCAGACTGTTAACCCGACAACACGCCCATAAGGAAGAATCCCCTCGGGATCAGTAGAAGCCACAGAAGAACTAAACAGACGGGATAAGGCATCAGGCTTGGTGTTCTTGCTACCCGGACGGTAAGAAATCACAAACTCGAAACGAGCGAAAAACAACGCCCAACGAGCTTGACGGGCATTAAGTCGTTTGGCAGAACGGATGTACTCAAGGTTCTTATGGTCTGTCCAAACGACAAAAGGAACGGTCGCCCTCCAACCACTGTCGCCATTCGCCTAGGGCTAAGCGGATGGCGAGCAGTTCACGGTTACCCACATCATAGTTGCGCTCAGATGGCGACAGGCGATGAGAAAAATAAGCGCAAGGATGAACCTTATCGTCAGACTGGAAGCGCTGGGATAGGATGGCTCCCACGCCTACCTCTGAAGCGCCAACCTCGACAATGAATTGTCTAGTGACGTCAGGAGTAACGAGGATAGGAGCGGACGTAAAGCGTTCTTTTAGAAGATCAAAAGCTCCCTGGGCGGAACCGGACCACTTAAAACACGTCTTGACAGAAGTAAGAGCTGTGAGAGGGGCAGCAACTTGACCGAAATTACGAATGAAACGCCGATAGAAATTAGCGAAACCTAAAAAGCGCTGCAACTCGACACGTGACCTTGGAACGGGCCAATCACTGACAGCTTGGACCTTAGCGGAATCCATCTGAATGCCTTCAGCGGAAATAACGGAACCGAGAAAAGTAACGGAGGAGACATGAAAAGAGCACTTCTCAGCCTTTACGTAGAGACAATTCTCTAAAAGGCGCTGTAGAACACGTCGAACGTGCTGAACATGAATCTCGAGTGACGGAGAAAAAATCAGGATATCGTCAAGATAGACAAAAACAAAAATGTTCAGCATGTCTCTCAGAACATCATTAACTAATGCCTGAAAAACAGCTGGCGCATTGGCGAGACCGAACGGCAGAACCCGGTACTCAAAATGCCCTAACGGAGTGTTAAACGCCGTTTTCCACTCGTCCCCTCTCTGATGCGCACGAGATGGTAAGCGTTACGAAGGTCCAACTTAGTAAAGCACCTGGCTCCCTGCAGAATCTCGAAGGCTGATGACATAAGGGGAAGCGGATAACGATTCTTAACCGTTATGTCATTCAGCCCTCGATAATCCACGCAGGGGCGCAGAGTACCGTCCTTCTTTTAACAAAAAGAACCCCGCCCCGGCCGGAGAAGAAGAAGGCACTATGGTACCGGCGTCAAGAGACACAGACAAATAATCCTCGAGAGCCTTACGTTCGGGAGCCGACAGAGAGTATAGTCTACCTCGAGGAGGAGTGGTCCCCGGAAGGAGATCAATACTACAATCATACGACCGGTGAGGAGGAAGGGAGTTGGCTCGGGACCGACTGAAGACCGTGCGCAGATCATGATATTCCTCCGGCACTCCTGTCAAATCGCCAGGTTCCTCCTGAGAAGTAGGGACAGAAGAAACGGGAGGGATGGCAGACATTAAACACTTCACATGACAAGAAACGTTCCAGGATAGGATAGAATTACTAGACCAATTAATAGAAGGATTATGACATACTAGCCAGGGATGACCCAAAACAACAGGTGTAAACGGTGAACGGAAAATCAAAAAAGAAATAGTCTCACTGTGGTTACCAGATACTGTGAGAGTTAAAGGTAGTGTCTCAAATTTGATACTGGGAAGATGACTACCATCTAAGGCAAACATGGGCGTAGGCCTGTCTAACGGTCTGAAAGGAATGTTATGTTTCCGAGCCCATGCTTCGTCCATGAAACAACCCTCAGCCCCAGAGTCAATCAAAGCACTGCATGTAGCACCCGAACCGGTCCAGCGTAGATGGACCGACATAGTAGTACAAGATCTAGATGAAGGGACCTGAGTAGTAGCGCTCACCAGTAGCCCTCCGCTTACTGATGGGCTCTGGCCTCTTACTGGACATGAATTAACAAAATGTCCAGCAACTCCGCAATAGAGGCACAGGCGGTTGGTGATCCTCCGTTCCCTCTCCTTATTCGAGATGCGAATCCCTCCCAGCTGCATGGGCTCAGTCTCAAAGCCAGAGGAGGGAGATGGTTGCGATGCGGAGCAGGGAAACACCGTTGATGCGAGCTCTCTTCCACGAGCCCGGTGACGAAGATCTACCCGTCGTTCTATGCGGATGGCGAGAGCAATCAAAGAATCCACATCTGATGGAACCTCCCGGGAGAGAATCTCATCCTTAACCACTGCGTGGAGTCCCTCCAGAAAACGAGCGAGCAGCGCCGGCTCGTTCCACTCACTAGAGGCAGCAAGAGTGCGAAACTCAATGGAATAATCCGTTATGGACCGTTCACCTTGGCATAAGGAAGCCAGGGCCCTAGAAGCCTCCCCACCAAAAACTGAACGGTCAAAAACCCGAATCATCTCCTCTTTAAAGTTCTGGAAATCGTTAGAGCAATCAGCCCTTGCCTCCCAGATAGCTGTGCCCCATTCTCGAGCCCGGCCAGTAAGGAGCGAAATGACGTAAGCAACCCGAGCTCTCTCTAGAGTATGTGTTGGGTTGGAGAGAGAACACAATCTCACACTGCGTGAGAAAGGAGCGGCACTCAGTGGGCTGCCCGGAGTAGCAAGGTGGGTTATTAACCCTAGGTTCTGGAGGCTCGGCAGGCCAGGAAGTAACAGGTGGCACGAGACGTAGACTCTGGAACTGTCCAGAGAGGTCGGAAACCTGAGCGGCCAGGTTTTCCACGGCATGGCGAGCAGCAGACAATTCCTGCTCGTGTCTGCCGAGCATGGCTCCTTGGATCTCGACGGCAGTGTAACGAGCGTCTGAAGTCGCTGGGTCCATTCCTTGGTCGGTTCCTTCTGTCATGCAGGTGAAAGAGGACCCAAACGCGACTTAACAGAAACAGAGTTTATTAAAGTCCAAAACGGAATAACAGAAATCCTCTAGACTTGTAGAGGGGAAACAACTGGAGAAGCGGCCACAGACTGCAGGTCGCTCGGGTAGGCGCAGGCCGTAGTCGACTGAGACACCTGCTCACACGCAGCATCTGATGAAGGCACAAAACACGACAGGACAGGGTGATACACAATCACGGCAAAAACACGACAGGACAGGGCGAAACGCAATCACAGCATGGTGAATACAATACAAGGAACCGACGGGACAGGAACGGATCACAAAGGAATAAATAGGGACTCTAATCAGGGGAAAGGATCGGGAACAGGTGTGGGAAGACTAAATGATGATTAGGGGAATAGGAACAGCTGGGAGCAGGAACGGAACGACAGAGAGAAGAGAGAGCGAGAGAGTGAGAGAGGGAGGGGGAGAGAGAGGGATAGAAGGAGGGAAAGAACCAAACAAGACCAGCAGAGGGAAACGAATAGCATGGGGAGCACAGGGACAAGACATGACAATAAATGACAAACATGACAGTCTGAATTAAAAAAGTAAACACCCGTATTGGACAAGAGTCCAGTAATCTGAATGAGCTCATTTCAAGTGAAATAAGTGTACAATACTCCTTCCCTAAACTATTTGTTTGGGATTTATTAAGTCAGTATTTGGCATGTAAACATTACATTCAGATTACTGTTGTTTGCATGACAGCTTTCTGGTGAATATTTGCAATTGTTAAGAGGCCGTTGTGGACCTCTTAGGAACAAATTGAACATGAAAGGAAGCGATTGAATACAAAAATGATGTAATGCTCTGCATTAGTTGTTAGTGCTTGCTACCTTTTGGGAAAATGTGCCTCATGCAACCATCAATGGAATATCATTATACAGCAGTACGCATTCAAACAGACAGTATTCAGAACATATTAGAGTCCAAAGTGCACTTTATTTGTTTGTTTATTGGGATCCCCATTAGCTTTTGCAGAGGCAGCAGCTCCTCTTCCTGGGGTCCACAGAGCTCATCTGAATACCCAGATACTCCAACAGAATTGTGCATGTAAACATAGTACCTTCCCTGTCTCACAGTAAACTGATGCAAGTAGTGCCTGGCAAGACCCTCTCCCTCTCAGAGTTGGCATGCAGGGAAGTATAGCCTCATGTCGCAGTTTGTAATGTTGGGATTTACCAACTAGTGTGTGGAAGTCTGCCATTGGCCTAAACTCATCCCACTCCTCTTCCTACTCCTCTTCCCACTCCTCTTCCCACTACTCTTCCCACTCCTCTTCCCACTCCTCTTCCCTACTCCTCTTCCCACTCCTCTTCCCACTCCTCTTCCCACCTCTCTTCTTACTCCTCTTCCTACTCCTCTTCCCACTCCTCTTCCCACTCCTCTTCCCACTCCTCTTCCTACACCTCTTCCCACTCCTCTTCCCACTCCTCTTCTTACTCCTCTTCTTACTCCTCTTCTTACTCCTCTTCCCACTCCTCTTCCCACTCCTCTTCCCACTCCTCTTCCTACTCCTCTTCCTACTCCTCTTCCCACTCCTCTTCCCACTCCTCTTCTGACTCCTCTTCCTACTCCTCTTCCTACTCCTCTTCTTACTCCTCTTCTTACTCCTCTTCTTACTCCTCTCTGCCCATCTGGGCTCTCTTCTCCCCTATCCTCTCTGTGTCTCTCCTCTCACTGTGACCTGGCCAGCTCCCTAACCTTTCTGTGTCTCTCCTCTCACTGTGACCTGGCCAGCTCCCCTATCCTCTCTGTGTCTCCTCCTCTCACTGTGACCTGGCCAGCTCCCCTACCTCTCTGCCCCCATGTTCCTGTGTCAGGGCTACCTCCCCTGCCCTGGCGCTGAACTCCACTGTGGGCAGGTCCTCATCCATCTCTCTTTCTCTCCCTCTATCCCCGCCCGCCAGAGTGCAGCTCGGAGCTCATCTGGCTAATATCTCGGCTTAACAGTGAGGCCAACTGAACCCTCACAGTGAGAACACACACACATGCCGGCGCAAACACACACACATCGCAGTGCTACAGAGACATGAACCCCCCGCTTTCCAAGTATTTTACCTCAGCCTCCTTCCAATCTGTCAAATTAAAGACAAGAAGACTTCCTGGAAAGCAGGCTTAGGCCTGGAGGTGTGCCAACCTGCCTAACCTACTGACGCCCCACTCACCTCCATCCCTCCACCAGTAGCAGAGCATCTGGATAAGACATCTGGACACACCTTTCAGAGGAGATATGGAGTAAAACGCCTTGAGGTGGAGCCCCACCCCTCCGGACAACTACAAAACTAACAGAGATACTGCTGGACTGTTATGACTGCTGGGTCACATGTACAGACTCTCTACCTTCCTCAGTCTCTCGCTCCAATCCTCACCCCATCCTCGCAAATCAACAGCAATATATCACTGAGACTCCACCGTGCTCCTCTATGGCTGCTCAAACAGAGGGTGCTGCTGGTTGGAAGAAGAGATAATGTTGCTGTAGGATGGCCAGTGTTGTTATGGTGACAGTCTTATTGTTGTCCAATGGAGCGCCAACAGAATTGTGGACAGTTGGCCTTCCATAGGCCACAGGGCAATGCTTGTCCTCTCAGCGCACAATAGAAACAGAACTGACCATCATATATATATATATATATATATATATATATATATATATATATATATACATATATATATATACATACATATACAAACTACAAGTTCTCCGACCTAAATAAAGTTGTATTTAATGTGGGTCATGCCGTGGAGTTGTCTGTTTTATCTTTTCACATTCTTTTGTTTCAGTGTCATGTTGATGATATAGCGTAAGGATGATATGATGGCATTAATTGTGGTTTCCGACATTCAACAAATCAATGAAGTACACTCAAGAACTTATCACTTCAATTGTAGAGAAACAGGCTCCAGTCTTATATCTTGTTTCGCTTGACAAATTCACTGGGAGCCAGAAAGTGTCAATGTCGATGAAATCTTTATTTTGTCTCATTTGCATATACTCATATTGTGCGCCAATGGCAAAGAAAAGATGTGACAATGTGCTAATGGCCCTTACAGAGACACGAAGAGAGAGAGGAAGAGGAAAGAGAAATAATAAACTAGAGAAACGGGGGTAATGTTTCAACTAGGATGATGC
>NW_025748328.1:2500-32500 GCF_021184085.1 Oncorhynchus gorbuscha | reverse complement strand
ACAACCCTAACAGACACATTAGGACACCCCTAACAGACACATTAGGACACCCCTAACAACCCTAACAGACACATTAGGACACCCCTAACAGACACATTAGGACACCCCTAACAGACACATTAGGACACCCCCTAACAACCCTAACAGACACATTAGGACACCCCTAACAGACACATTAGGACACCCCTAACAACCCTAACAGACACATTAGGACACCCCTAACAGACACATTAGGACAACCCTAACAGACACATTAGGACACCCCTAACAACCCTAACAGACACATTAGGACACCCCTAACAACCCTAACAGACACATTAGGACACCCCTAACAACCCCAACAGACACATTAGGACAACCCTAACAGACACATTAGGACACCCCTAACAACCCTAACAGACATATTAGGACAACCCTAACAGACACATTAGGACACCCCTAACAGACACATTAGGACACCCCTAACAACCCTAACAGACATATTAGGACACCCCTAACATACACATTAGGACAACCCTAACAAACACATTAGGACACCCCTAACAGACACATTAGGACACCCCTAACAACCCTAACAGACATATTAGGACACCCCTAACAGACACATTAGGACACCCCTAACAACCCTAACAGACATATTAGGACACCCCTAACAACCCTAACAGACATATTAGGACACCCCTAACATACACATTAGGACAACCCTAACAAACACATTAGGACACCCCTAACAGACACATTAGGACAACCCTAACAAACACATTAGGACACCCCTAACAACCCTAACAGACACATTAGGACACCCCTAACATACACATTAGGACACCCCTAACAACCCTAACAGACACATTAGGACACCCCTAACAGACACATTAGGACAACCCTAACAAACACATTAGGACACCCCTAACAGACACATTAGGACACCCCTAACATGTTCCCTTACAACCCTAACAGACACATTAGGACACCCCTAACAACCCTAACAGACACATTAGGACACCCCTAACAACCCTAACAGACACATTAGGACACCCCTAACAGCCCTAACAGACACACTAGGACACCCCTAACAGACACATTAGGACACCCCTAACAACCCTAACAGACACATTAGGACACCCCTAACAACCCTAACAGACACACTAGGACACCCCTAACATACACATTAGGACACCCCTAACAACCCTAACAGACACACTAGGACACCCCTAACAGACACATTAGGACACCCCTAACAACCCTAACAGACACATTAGGACACCCCTAACAACCCTAACAGACACATTAGGACACCCCTAACAACCCTAACAGACACATTACGACACCCCTAACAACCCTAACAGACACATTACGACACCCCTAACAACCCTAACAGACACATTAGGACACCCCTAACAACCCTAACAGACACATTAGGACACCCCTAACAACCCTAACAGACACATTACGACACCCCTAACAACCTAACAGACACATTACAACAACCTAACAGACACATTACGACACCCCTAACAACCCTAACAGACACATTACGACACCCCTAACAACCCTAACAGACACATTACGACACCCCTAACAACCCTAACAGACACATTACGACACCCCTAACAACCCTAACAGACACATTAGGACACCCCTAACAACCCTAACAGACACATTAGGACACCCCTAACAGACACATTACGACACCCCTAACAACCCTAACAGACACACTAGGACACCCCTAACAGACACATTCGGACACCCCTAACAACCCTAACAGACACACTAGGACACCCCTAACAGACACATTCGGACACCCCTAACAACCCTAACAGACACATTAGGACACCCCTAACAGACACATTAGGACACCCCTAACAACCCTAACAGACACATTCGGACACCCCTAACAACCCTAACAGACACATTAGGACAACCCTAACAACCCTAACAGACACATTAGGACAACCCTAACAGACACATTAGGACACCCCTAACAGACACATTAGGACACCCCTAACAGACACATTAGGACACCCCTAACAGACACATTAGGACACCCCTAACATGTTCCCTTACAACCCTAACAGACACATTAGGACACCCCTAACAACCCTAACAGACACATTAGGACAACCCTAACAGACACATTAGGACACCCCTAACAACCCTAACAGACACATTAGGACACCCCTAACAACCCTAACAGACACATTAGGACACCCCTAACAACCCTAACAGACACATTAGGACACCCATAACAACCCTAACAGACACATTAGGACACCCCTAACAGACACATTAGGACACCCCTAACAGACACATTAGGACACCCCTAACAGACACATTAGGACACCCCTAACAGACACATTAGGACACCCCTAACAACCCTAACAGACACATTAGGACACCCCTAACAACCCTAACAGACACATTAGGACACCCCTAACAACCCTAACAGACACATTAGGACACCCCTAACAGACACATTAGGACACAACTGGTTTCTAAATGGTCAGTAGTACAAATTATGAATGAAATGTAATATACTGTATTTCTGGGAAAAACAGCCTATCTCCTGATATGAGTAATTGTTTATTTTTGGTCAGTCCAGTTAAGGCCAGTTCCAGGGATAACAAGGGATAAGATCAAGCCTTTTTTTCTCTGTTATGCAAGTCTCTCTCTCTCTCTCAGGGTAGTGATAGGGATTATAACAAGGCAGATTAGCGGGTGGCTGTACAGTCTGTCAGAAAATAGAATTAATTTGTGTGATCCAGATGCTTTACTTCAGCCGTCATGTGTGTATTGTGTGTGTGTCCAATCACAGGAGGGTTCTTGTCCTCCTGCTACCACAACAGCGAGACAGCTTTTTTCTGTCTGAAGGGGAGAGAGGCAGAGAGGCCTTCTATGCCATCAAAAGAAACATAAAACATCCCCATCAGTTATCAAAGCCATTGCCCTCTATGGTTGTGACATCTGGGGTTCACTCACCAACCAATCATTCACTAAATGGGACAAACACCCATGATGTCTGCATGCATGATTTTGCAAAAATCTACTTTGTGTACAACGCAAACCCCAAACCATGTATACAGAGCTGATTTAGGACTATACCCTCTAGTATACAGAAAATAACTGTTCATTTCGACAACCACATAAATAGAAGCGATGGCCATACATTCCACCACAAAGCCCTCACCTACAGAGAGATTATCCTAGAGAAGAGTCCCCTCAACTAGCTGGTTCTGGGGTTCTGTTCACAAACAGAACCCACAGAGCCCCAGGACAGCAACACAATTAAACCCAACCAAATCATGAGAAAACAAAAAGAGAACTATTTAAAACACTGGAAAGAATCAAGCCAAAACATCTGAATGCTATTTGGCCCTAAACAGACAGTACACAGTGGCAGAATACCTGACCACCGTGACTGACTTTAAATTGAGAAAATCCTTGACTATGTACAGACTCAGTGAGCATAGCTTTGCTATTGAGAGCGCCTGCCATAGGCAGACCTGGCTTTCGAGAGATGACAGGCTATGTGCTCACTGCCCACAAAATGAGGTGGAAATTGAGCTGCACTTCCTAACTTCCTGCCAAATATATGACCATATTTTTTATTTAACGAGGCAAGTCAGTTAAGAACAAATTCTTATTTACAATAACGGCCTAAGAACTGTGGGTTAATTGCTTTTTTCGGGGGCAGAACGACACATTTGTTTTCCTTCGTCAGCTTGGGGATTCGATCCACCAACCTTTTGGTTATTACTGTTAAAACTGTTAGGCAAAATACCGCAGTGTGCAGTCACAGCAGCAAGATTTGTGATCTGTTATCAGGAGAAACAGGCAACCAGTGGAGCACAAACAACATTGTAAATACAACCCAGATTGATCTGTTTATTTATTTTCCCTTTCATACTTGCACATTGCTGCAACACTGTACATAGCCAGTAGTATAACATAACATTTTGAAATGTCTATATTCTTTTAAAACTTTACTGACTGTAATGTTTACTGTTCATTGTGTGTGTGTGTATATATATATATAAAAATATGCATACACACACACACACACACACACACACACACACACACACACACACACACACACACACACACACACACACACACACACACACACACACACACACACACACACACACACACACACACACACACACACACACACACACACACACACACACACACACACACACACACACACACACACACACACTGAGGCAAAAAAGTACTTAGTCAGCCACCAATTGTGCAAGTTCTCCTACTTAAAAAGATGAGAGAGACCTGTAATTTTCAGAACTTGCACAATTGGTGCCTGACTGAATACTTTTTTGCCCCACTCTGTGTGTGTGTGTGTGTGTGTGTGTGTGTGTGTGTGTATGTATGTATATATATATATATATATATATATATATATATATATATATATATATATATATTTACACACGCACACATATATATATATACACACACATATATACACACATTATAAACTCTGCAAAAAATGAAACTTCCCTGTCTTTCAAAGATAATTAGTAAAAATCCAATAACTTCACAGATCTTCATTGTAAAGGGTTTAAACACTGTTTCCCATGCTTGTTCAATGAACCATAAACAATTGATGAACATGCGCCTGTGGAACGGTCGTTAAGACACTAATACGGTAGGCAATTAAGGTCACAGTTCTGAAAACTTAGAACACTAAAGAGGCCTTTGTACTGACTCTGAAAAACACCATAAGAATGATGCCCAGGGTCCCTGCTCATCTGCGTGAACGTGCCTTAGACATGCTGCAAGGAGGCATGAGTACTGCAGATGTGGCCAGGGCAATAAATTGCAATGTTCGTACTGTGAAACACCTAAGGCAGCACCACAGGGGGACAGAACAGACAGCTGATTGTCCTCGCATTGGCAGAACACATGTAACAACACCTTCACAGGATCGGTACATCCGAACATCACACCTGCGGGACAGGTACAGGGCTATAACAACTACTGCCCGAGTTACACCAGGAACGCACAATCCCTCCATCAGTGCTCAGACTGTCCGCAATAGGCTGAGAGAGGCTGGACTGAGGTCTTATAGGCCTGTTGTAATTCAGGTCCTCACCAGACATCACCGGCAACCACGTTGCCTATGGGCACAAACCCACTGACAAACTTCACTGACAAGTCACAGTTTTTTCTCACCAGGGGTGATGGTCGGATTCGCATTTATTGTTGAAGGAATGAGCATTACATCGAGGCCGGTACTTGGAGTTGGATCGATTTGGAGGTGGCGGATCCGTCATGGTCATGGTCTGGGGCGGTGTGTCACAGCATCATCGGACTGAGATTGTTGTCATTGCAGGCAATCTCAACGCTGTGTGTTACAGGGAAGACATCCTTCCTCATGTGGTGCTCATCCTGACATGACCCTCCAGCATGACAATTCCACCAGCCATACTGCTTGTGCTGTGCGTGACTTCCTGCAAGACAGGAATGTCAGTGTTCTGCCATGGCCAGCGACGAGCCCTGATCTCAATCCCATTGAGTACGTCTGGCACCTGTTGGATCGGAGGGTGAAGGCTAGGGCCATTCCCAACAGAAATGTCCGAGAACTTGCAAGTGCCTTGGTGGAAGACTGGGGTAATATCCCACATCAAGAATTGGCAAATCTGGTGCAGTCCATGAGGAGATGCACTGCAGTAGTCAATGCAGCTGGTGGCCACACCAGAAACGGACTGTTTCTTTGGATTTTGACACCCCCTTTCTTCAGGGACACATTATTCCATTTCTGTTAGACACATGTCTGTGGAACTTGTTCAGTTTATGTCTCAGTTGTTGAATCTTATGTTCATACAAATATTTACACATGTTAAGCTTGCTGAAAATAAACACAGTTGACAGTGAGGATTGTTTCTTTTTTTGCTGAGTTTATACATTTTTTGTGTTATCTACTTCACTTGCTTTGGCAATGGGAATATGTGTTCTCATGCCAATAAAGCCCTTTGAATTGAATTGAAATTGAGAGAGCAGAGGGAGGGAGCGAGTCAACAGGGAGCGCAGCAACAGGGCGTGAGAGAGTGAAATACCACAGATTTGTGACCTGTTGCCACAAGTTAAGGGCAATCAGTTAAGAACAAACACCATTGTAAATACAACCCATATTTATGTTTATTTAGTTTCCCTTTTGTACTTTAACCATTTGCACATCGTTACAACACGGTGTATATATACATAATATGACATTTCTAATGTCTTTATTCTTTTGGAACTTCTGTGAGTGTAATGTTTACTGTTAATTTTTATTGTTTATTTCACTTTTGTATTTTATCTACTTCAGTTTCTTTGGCAATGTTAACATATGTTTCCAATACCAATAAAGCCCCTTGAATTGAGAGCAGAGAGAGAGAGACAGCAAAGAGAGCAGAGAGAGAGAGAGACGGCAAAAAGAGCAGAGAGAGCAAAGAGAAAGAGATAGCAGAGAGAGACAGCAAAGAGCGCAGAGAGACAGCAAAGAGAGAGAGATAGCAGAGAGAGACAGCAAAGAGAGCAGAGAGAGCAAAGAGAAAGAGATAGCAGAGAGAGACAGCAAAGAGAGCAAAGAGAGAGAGATAGCAGAGAGAGAGATAGCAGAGAGAGAGAGCAAAGAGAGCAGAGAGAGAGAGAGATAGCAGAGAGAGACAGCAAAGAGAGAGCAGAGTGACAGCAGCATACTGCATGTCTGTAGAAAGCCATAACAGGCCAAATCTGGAACAGTCACTCAGTCAGTACTAATTCAAAGGGGCTCGGGTTGAATGGCGGAAACCAAGTTAACGAGATTTACTGGGATTTACCACCCAAAACCACTTCCTTTTCCCGGGGTATATGACTGTGAGAAACCGGTCAATTATAAGACATTATTTACATGAACAGCATGGTGTGAAATGGAACTGTTAAATGAAATGCAATGTCTATATCTGGCTTGTCTCCGGCCTCTGCATGGAGAATCAACACTTAGGGTGGGGACAGACAGCTCACCTCATCAGGGTAACTGGAGTTCACAGTGCATGTAGATCTATCATCTCATCATGGTAACTGGAGTTCACAGTGCATGTAGATCTATCATCTCATCATGGTAACTGGAGTTCACAGTGCATGTAGATCTATCATCTCATCAGGGTAACTGGAGTTCACAGTGCATGTAGATCTATCATCTCATCATGGTAACTGGAATTCACAGTGCATGTAGATCTATCATCTTATCATGGTAACTGGAGTTCACAGTGTATGTAGATCTATCATCTTATCATGGTAACTGTTTTTCTTGTGACAGGTAGACATACATTTGCTGCAACATAGCCTATACTGCAGTAATATAAAGACTGAATGCACATCTAATTTACACATATCCATCTGGCTTTCGTGGGTCACCTTGTTTTTTTAATTGTAAAGATTATAATTGTTTTAATTGTAGTTGTAGAATTTTAAAACAGTATCACTTGAATACCATTGCTTTAGATCAGTGCACACGTGAGTACTCTCTCGCAGTCTTTCTCTCTCTGCATCAACTCCATTAAAATTGCATCGGAAATAGATCATCCTGTTCTAGATTGATATATAGCCATATACAGTGTATTCGGAAAGCATTCAGACCCCTTGACTTTTTCCACATTTTGTTGCGTTTGCAGCCTTATTCTAAAATTGGTGATAGTTTTTTTCCCCTCATCAATCTACACACAATACCCCATAATGACAAAGCCAAACAGGTCTCATAGCAAAGGGTCTGAATACTTAAGTTATTTTTTATTATTTTTTATTTTTAATACATTTGCAAGAATTTCTACAAACCTGTTTTCCCTTTGTCATTATGGGGTATTGTGTGTAGATTTATTAGGAACATTTTGTATTTAATCCATTTTACAGTAAGGCTCTAATGTAACAAAATGTGGGAAAAGTCAATACTTTCTGAATGCCCTGTATATAGATGTCCTAGCCAACCTCTTTCATGTAATAAAGCAGTATTAGCCTTATATTTAGCTAAATCATGATGGATTATACATACTAAGCTTTTAACTTGTAGCCTCTGTCTCTTGCGCAATACGCAAGCTCCACGACCTCTCCTTAAAAAAGTATCCTTAGCTCTTGGAGTCCCATGCAGGAAAAGCTAGACTAGAATAGCTTGCGGGACATTATTTTGTTTAGCATTTCTTATACCAATAGACTATTGAAGGAGGGAGGCAAGCTCTTGTTTTGTTTCATGTTAAATACAGCAGCCACTAGAACTCACGGGTAGTTTGAAAGAGGAGTGAACGTGCAACGTTTTTATTTTTATTCAGACCCATAACCAATCAATGTTTGTGAAGACAATTGAAGGATGTCTAATTATTGAAGGATGTCATTATAATGATGAAGATAAGGACAACAAAACGTATTTCATTTAACTGTTGTGAGTGAGGAAGAAATAAGCAATAATAGTGAGAGAAAGAGGAGGTAGGCTGATAACATTAGGGGAAATATATATGTCAGCCTACTAATTATACAAAACATTAGGGGACATATATTAGGGGACATATATATGTCAGCCTACTAATTATACAAAACATTAGGGGACATATATTAGGGAAATATATATGTCAGCCTACTAATTATACAAAACATTAGGGGACATATATTAGGGGACACATATATGTCAGCCTACTAATTATACAAAACATTAGGGGACATATATTAGGGGAAATATATATGTCAGCCTACTAATTATACAAAACATTAGGGGACATATATTAGGGGACATATATATGTCAGCCTACTAATTATACAAAAGGGCCCTATTATATTTCAGAATTCAAATCAAATTTGCTAGCCTATTCGCTAACTCTGTAGTCCTCATGTGCTGCACTAGAATCACATGTTCTCTCCTGCTTTATCATGGTTTGAACGAGGTGCGTAATTCCAATCCATATAATACAGTATAATACAGCACAGTAATAATATAATACAATACACTACAGTAATACAGTTCACACTCAAAAATATTAGCCTTTTGGTGCTAGTTTAATTAAATACAGGGTTAGCTGGGCGAAAAGTCATTTATTCTCGGGATGGAACATTTCTAAAATACCGGGAAAATGTTCACCCCTACTAGGGGCTACAGGTTGATTTGGGATTGGGCAGTGGACTAGAGACCGGAACTTGAGTTAAAGACTTGGTTTGGTAGAAGGGGACTGGGCCAAAATTTGAGTTATAGGCTGGGTCTGGCGTGGAAGACTTGGTTTGGTAGAAGGGGACTGGGCCAAAAGTTTGGGTTATAGGCTGGGTCTGGCGAGGAAGACTTGGTTTGGTAGAAGGGGACTGGGCCAAGCGTTTGGGTTATAGGCTGGGTCTGGCGAGGAAGACTTGGTTTGGTAGAAGGGGACTGGGCCAAGCCGTTTGGGTTATAGGCTGGGTCTGGCGTGGAAGACTTGGTTTGGTAGAAGGGGACTGGGCCAAGCCGTTTGGGTTATAGGCTGGGTCTGGCGAGGAAGACTTGGTTTGGTAGAAGGGGACTGGGCCAAGCGTTTGGGTTATAGGCTGGGTCTGGCGAGGAAGACTTGGTTTGGTAGAAGGGGACTGGGCCAAGCGTTTGGGTTATAGGCTGGGTCTGGCGAGGAAGACTTGGTTTGGTAGAAGGGGACTGGGCCAAGCGTTTGGGTTATAGGCTGGGTCTGGCGAGGAAGACTTGGTTTGGTAGAAGGGGACTGGGCCAAGCGTTTGGGTTATAGGCTGGGTCTGGCGAGGAAGACTTGGTTTGGTAGAAGGGGACTGGGCCAAGCGTTTGGGTTATAGGCTGGGTCTGGCGAGGAAGACTTGGTTTGGTAGAAGGGGACTGGGTTATAGGCTGGGTCTGGCGTTGAAGACTTGGTTTGGTAGAAGGGGACTGGGTTATAGGCTGGGTCTGGCGTTGAAGACTTGGTTTGGTAGAAGGGGACTGGGTTATAGGCTGGGTCTGGCGTTGAAGACTTGGTTTGGTAGAAGGGGACTGGGTTATAGGCTGGGTCTGGCGTTGAAGACTTGGTTTGGTAGAAGGGGACTGGGTTATAGGCTGGGTCTGGCGTTGAAGACTTGGTTTGGTAGAAGGGGACTGGGTTATAGGCTGGGTCTGGCGTTGAAGACTTGGTTTGGTAGAAGGGGACTGGGTTATAGGCTGGGTCTGGCGTTGAAGTAGCACACCGGGCTCTGACTGGGCTGGAAGGGAAACTGTCTGGTTCATGTCAGACCCCTTTGCTGCAGTTTATCCACCCACACTGTGAGGTGGTTATAATAGTATTATGAGGTGGCAAAGCCAAGCAGCCAAGTAGTGTGCCCTCTAACACAGAGAGACAGCCTCACACAGTCTCTTGGGCTGCATCCCAAATGGCACCCTAATCCCTACACAGCACACTACTTCTGACCAGAGCAATGTGGGTAGTAGAGCCCTGTGGACTCTGGTCAGAAGTTGTGTACCATATAGAAAATAGGGTGCCATTTGGGACACAATTTAATAGCGGCTGGACAGGCCTTAGATTGGTTAATTCACTTAACATGCCCTGTCTGTGCTGCCTGACACCACTGTACTAATGTCCTGTAATGCTAGAGGTCCTCAAACTGCTTCTTTGAGATCAACAGGAACATAAAGCTCTGCTTGGGGGTTAGAGGACTTGATTTTACTGTTGGAGTGTATTTCTCACTGATAGTCCTATATAACAGTATTTCTCACTAATAGTCCTATTTAACAGTATTTCTCACTGATGGTCCTATTTACCAGTATTTCTCACTAATAGTCCTATATAACAGTATTTCTCACTGTTAGTCCTATATAACATTATTTCTCACTGATAGTCCTATTTAACAGTATTTCTCACTGACAGTCCTATATAACAGTATTTCTCTCTGACAGTCCTATATAACAGTATTTCTCACTGACAGTCCTATATAACAGTATTTCTCTCTGACAGTCCTATATAACAGTATTTCTCTCTGACAGTCCTATATAACAGTATTTCTCTCTGACAGTCCTATATAACAGTATTTCTCACTGACAGTCCTATATAACAGTATTTCTCTCTGACAGTCCTATATAACAGTGTGTATTTCTCACTGACAGTCCTATATAACAGTATTTCTCACTGACAGTCCTATATAACAGTGTGTATTTCTCACTGACAGTCCTATATAACAGTATTTCTCACTGACAGTCCTACATAACAGTGTGTATTTCTCACTGACAGTCCTATATAACAGTATTTCTCTCTGACAGTCCTACATAACAGTGTATTTTTCTCACTGACAGTCCTATATAACAGTATTTCTCACTGATAGTCCTATATAACAGTGTTTCTCACTGACAGTCCTATATAACAGTGTGTATTTCTCTCTGACAGACCTATATAACAGTGTGTATTTCTCTGACAGTCCTATATAACAGATTTCAGACAGTCCTATATAACAGTATTTTCTCACTGACAGTCCTATATAACAGTGTATATTTCTCACTGACAGTCCTATATAACAGTATTTCTCACTGATAGTCCTATATAACAGTATTTCTCACTGACAGTCCTATATAACAGTATTTCTCACTGACAGTCCTATATAACAGTGTATATTTCTCACTGACAGTCCTATATAACAGTATTTCTCACTGACAGTCCTATATATATAACAGTCCTATATAACAGTGTATATTTCTCACTGACAGTCCTATATAACAGTATTTCTCACTGACAGTCCTATATAACAGTATACTGACAGTCCTATATAACAGTACAGACAGTCCTATATAACAGTTTTTCTCACTGACAGTCCTATATAACAGTATTTCTGACAGTCTGATAGTCCTATATAACAGTATTTCTCACTGACAGTCCTATATAACAGTATTTTTCTCACTGACAGTCCTATTTAACAGATTTCTCAGTCCTATATAACAGTATTTAACAGTCACTGACAGTCCTATATAACAGTATTTCTCACTGACAGTCCTATATAACAGTGTATTTCTCACTGATTTAACTCACTGACAGTCCTATATAACAGTATTTCTCACTGACAGTCCAATATAACAGTATTTCTCACTGACAGTCCTATATAACAGTATTTTCTCACTGACAGTCCTATATAACAGTATTTCTCACTGACAGTCCTATATAACAGTATTTCTCACTGACAGTCCTATATAACAGTGTGTATTTCTCTGACAGTGATAGTCCTATATAACAGTGTATATTTCTCACTGACAGTCCTATATAACAGTGTGTATTTCTCACTGACAGTCCTATATAACAGTATTTCTCTCACTGACAGTCCTATATAACAGTGTGTATTTCTCACTGACCTAGTCCTGATCCTATAACAGTGTGTATTTCTCACTGACAGTCCTATATAAGTATTTCTCAGTGATAGTCCTATATAACAGTATTTCTCACTGACAGTCCTATATAACAGTGTGTATTTCTCACTGACAGTCCTATATAACAGTATTTCTCACTGACAGTCCTATATAACAGTGTGTATTTCTCACTGACAGTCCTATATAACAGTGTATATTTCTTCCTACTGACAGTCCTACATAACAGTGTATTTCTCATTTCTCTCACTGACAGTCCTATATAACAGTATTTCTCACTGACCTATATAACAGTGTCTCACTGACAGTCCTATATAACAGTGTGTATTTCTCACTGACAGTCCTATATAACAGTATATTTCTCACTGACAGTCTTACTGACAGTCCTACATAACAGTGTGTATTTCTCACTGACAGTCCTATATAACAGTATTTCTTACTGACAGTCCTACATAACAGTGTGTATTTCTCACTGATAGTCCTATATAACAGTATTTCTCACTGACAGTCCTATATAACAGTGTGTATTTCTCACTGACAGTCCTATATAACAGTATTTCTCACTGACAGTCCTATATAACAGTGTGTATTTCTCACTGACAGTCCTATATAACAGTGTGTATTTCTCACTGACAGTCCTATATAACAGTGTATATTTCTCACTGACAGTCCTATATAACAGTATTTCTCACTGATAGTCCAATATAACAGTATTTCTCACTGACAGTCCTATATAACAGTGTCCTATAACAGTTTCTCACTGACATATAACAGTCCTATCCTATAACAGTATTTCTCACTGACAGTCCTATATAACAGTGTATATTTCTCACTGACAGTCCTATATAACAGTGTATATTTCTCACTGACAGTCCTATATAACACGGACAGTCCTATATAACAGTGTGTATTTCTCACGGACAGTCCTATATAACAGTGAGTATTTCTCACTGACAGTCCTATATAACAGTGTATATTTCTCACGGACAGTCCTACATAACAGTGTGTATTTCTCACTGACAGTCCTATATAACAGTATTTCTCACTGACAGTCCTATATAACAGTATTTCTCACTGACAGTCCTATATAACAGTGAGTATTTCTCACTGACAGTCTGACATAACAGTGTATATTTCTCACTGACAGTCCTATATAACAGTATTTCTCACTGACAGTCCTATATAACAGTGTATATTTCTCACTGACAGTCCTATATAAGTGTGTATTTCTCACTGACAGTCCTATATAACAGTGTGTATTTCTCTCTGACAGTCCTATATAACAGTATTTCTCACTGACAGTCCTATATAACAGTATTTCTCACTGACAGTCCTATATAACAGTATTTCTCACTGACAGTCCTATATAACAGTGTATATTTCTCACTGACAGTCCTATATAACAGTATTTCTCACTGACAGTCCTATATAACAGTGTATATTTCTCACTGACAGTCCTATAACAGTGTAATTTCTCACTGACAGTCCTATATAACAGTCCTATATAACAGTGTATTTCTCACTCTGACAGTCCTATATAACAGTGTGTATTTCTCACTGACAGTCCTATATAACAGTGTATATTTCTCACTGACAGTCCTATATAACAGTGTCCTATATAACAGTATTTCTCACTGACAGTCCTATATAACAGTGTGTATTTCTCACCTGACAGTCCTATATAACAGTGTATATTTCTCACTGACAGTCCTATATAACAGTATTTCTCACTGATAGTCCTATATAACAGTATTTCTCACTGACAGTCCTATATAACAGTATTTCTCACTGACAGTCCTATATAACAGTGTATATTTCTCACTGACAGTCCTATATAACAGTGTGTATTTCTCACTGACAGTCCTACATAACAGTGTATATTTCTCACTGACAGTCCTATATAACAGTATTTCTCACTGACAGTCCTATATAACAGTATTTCTCACTGACAGTCCTATATAACAGTGTGTATTTCTCACTGACAGTCCTATATAACAGTGTATATTTCTCACTGACAGTCCTATATAACAGTATTTCTCACTGACAGTCCTATATAACAGTGTATATTTCTCACTGACAGTCCTATATAACAGTGTATATTTCTCACTGACAGTCCTATATAACAGTGTGTATTTCTCACTGACAGTCCTATATAACAGTGTATATTTCTCACTGACAGTCCTATATAACAGTATATTTCTCACTGACAGTCCTATATTCTCACTGACAGTCCTATATAACAGTGTATATTTCTCACTGACAGTCCTATATTGTGTATTTCTCTGACAGTCCTATATAACTGACAGTCCTATATAACAGTGATAGTCCTATTTATTTCTCACTGACAGTCCTATATAACAGATTTCAGTCCTATATAACAGTATTTCTCTCTGAGTCCTATATAACAGTATTTCTCACTGACAGTCCTAGTATTTCTCATAAGTCATATATAGTCCTATATAACAGTGTATATTTCTCACTGACAGTCCTATATAACATAACAGTGTATATTTCTCACTGACAGTCCTATATAACAGTGTGTATTTCTCACTGACAGTCCTACATAACAGTGTATATTTCTCACTGACAGTCCTATATAACAGTGTGTATTTCTCACTGACAGTCCTATATAACAGTGTATATTTCTCACTGACAGTCCTACATAACAGTGTATATTTCTCACTGACAGTCCTACATAACAGTGTATATTTCTCACTGACAGTCCTATATAACAGTGTGTATTTCTCACTGACAGTCCTACATAACAGTGTATATTTCTCACTGACAGTCCTATATAACACATTGCCAAATCAAGTGAAATAGATAATAAACAAAAGTGAAATAAATAAAAAATGGACCGTATTCATTACACAAACAAAATTTCCAAAAGAATAAAGACATTTCAAATGTCATATGATGTCTAAATACAGTTTTGTAACGATGTGCAAATAGTTAGAAATACAAAAGGGAAAAGAAATAAACATAAATATAGGTTTAATTTACAATGGTGTTTGTTCTTCACTGGCCTAGCCAGTCTCCAGACCTTAATCCCATAGAAAATCTGTGGAGGGAGCTGAAGGTTCGAGTTGCCAAACGTCAGCCTCGAAACCTTAATGACTTGGAGAAGTTCTGCAAAGAGGAGTGGGACAAAATCCCTCCTGAGATGTGTGCCAACCTGGTGGCCAAATACAAGAAATGTCTGACCTCGGTGATTGCCAACAAGGGTTTTGCCACCAAGTACTAAGTCATGTTTTGCAGAGGGGTCAAATACTTATTTCCCTCATTAAAATGCAAATTGATTTTTAACATTTTTGACATGCGTTTTTCTGGATATTTTTGTTTTTTTGTTCTCTCTCTCACTGTTCAAATAAACCCATCATTAAAATTATAGACGGATCATTTCTTTGTCAGTTGGCAAATGTACAAAATCAGCAGGGGATCAAATACTTTTTTCCCTCACTGAATATACACTGCCCAAAAAATAAAGGGAACACTAAAATAACACATCCTAGATCTGAATGAATGAAATATTCTTATTAAATACTTTTTTCTTTACATAGTTGAATGTGCTGACAACAAAATTATCAATGGAAATCAAATTGATCAACCCATGGAGGTCTGGATTTGGAGTCACACTCAAAATTAAAGTGGAAAACCACACTACAGGCTGATCCAACTTTAATGTAATGTCCTTAAAACAAGTCAAAATGAGGCTTAGTAGTGTGTGTGGCCTCCACGTGCCTGTATGACCTCACTACAACGCCTGGGCATGCTCCTGATGAGGTGGCGGATGGTCTCCTGAGGGATCTCCTCCCAGACCTGGACTAAAGCATCCACCAACTCCTGGACAGTCTGTGGTGCAACGTGGCGTTGGTGGATGGAGCGAGACATGATGTCCCAGATGTGCTCAATTGTATTCAGGTCTGGGGAACGGGCGGGCCAGTCCATAGCATCAATGCCTTCCTCTTGCAGGGACTGCTGACACACTCCAGCCACATGAGGTCTAGCATTGTCTTGTATTAGGAGGAAACCAGGGCCAACCGCACCAGCATATGAGGATCTCATCTCGGTACCTAATGGCAGTCAGGCTACCTCTGGCGAGCACATGGAGGGCTGTGCGGCCCCCCAAAGTAATGCCACCCCACACCATGACTGACCCACCGCCAAACCGGTCATGCTGGAGGATGTTGCAGGCAGCAGAACGTTCTCCACGGTGTCTCCAGACTCTGTCACGTCGGTCACATGTGCTCAGTGTGAACCTGCTTTCATCTGTGAAGAGCACAGGGCGCCAGTGGCGAATTTGCCAATCTTGGTGTTCTCTGGCAAATGCCAAACGTCCTGCACGGTGTTGGGCTGTAAGCACAACCTCCACCTGTGGATGTTGGGCCCTCATACCACCCTCATGGTGGTATGAGGGCCGTCTGACCGTTTGAGCAGACACATGCACATTTGTGGCCTGCTGGAGGTCATTTTGCAGGGCTCTGGCAGTGCTCCTCCTTGCACAAAGGCGGAGGTAGCGTTCCTGCTGCTGGGTTGTTGCCCTCCTACGGCCTCCTCCACGTCTCCTGATGTACTGTCCTTTCTCCTGGTAGCGCCTCCATGCTCTGGACACTACACTGACAGACACAGCAAACCTTCTTGCCGCATCTTGCATTGATGTGCCATCCTGGATGAGCTGCACTACCTGAGCCACTTGTGTGGGTTGTACACTCCGTCTCATGCTACCACTAGAGTGAAAGCACCGCCAGCATTAAAAAGTGACCTAAACATCCGCCAGGAAGCATAGGAACTGAGAAGTGGTCTGTGGTCACCACCTGCAGAACCACTCCTTTATTGGGGGTGTCTTGCTAATTGCCAGCATGTGAAATTTATTGTCAATCAGTGTTGCTTCCTAAGTGGACAGTTTGATTTCAGAGAAGTGTGATTGACTTGGAGTTACATTGTGTTGTTTAAGTGTTCCCTTTATTTTTTGAGCAGTGTATATATATAAATATA
Source organism: Oncorhynchus gorbuscha (assembly GCF_021184085.1). Taxonomy (NCBI): domain Eukaryota; kingdom Metazoa; phylum Chordata; class Actinopteri; order Salmoniformes; family Salmonidae; genus Oncorhynchus; species Oncorhynchus gorbuscha. The sequence continues at coordinate 15,171 of NW_025748328.1, read as the reverse complement.
TATATATATTTTTTTTAGATTTGCCAGGTTTACTCCTTCACTATTACAGTGGAATTGTAAGGGTTTTCTGGTGAAAGAGAAGCGGACCAAAAAGCAGCATGGTGGTTATTCATGTTCTTTAATATATAAAGAAACTACACATGAGATAACTAACAAAAACAACAAACGTGAGAAAACCTCAAACAGTCCTATCTGGTGCAAACACAGAGACAGAAACAATCACCCACCAACACACAGTGAAACCCAGGCTACCTAAGTATGATTCTCAATCAGAGACAACTAATGACACCTGCCTCTGATTGAGAACCATACTAGGCCGAAACATAGAAATTCCCAAAACCTAGAAAAACAAACATAGACTGCCCACCCAACTCACGCAATGACCATACTAACTAAATACAAAACACAGGAAATAAAGCTCAGAACGTGACAGGAATGTTTTGTCCAGGAAGTTGTCTAAAAGGGACTGAATTTGTTGTTGCCTAATTGTTTTTTGGTAGGTTTCCAAACTACATTCCTTCCGTCTATAGCATTTCTTAATATTATTCAGTTCCTTTAGCTTTGATGCCTCATGATTTGAGTATTGCTCTGTTCAAGTAGACTGTGATTTTGCTGTGGTCTGATAGGGGTGTCAGTGGGCTGACTGTGAACGCTCTGAGAGACTGAGGGTTGAGGTCAGTGATAAAGTAGACTGCAGTACTACTGCCAAGAGATGAGCTACAGGTGTACCTACCATAGCAGTCTCCTCAAAGCCTACCATTGACTATGTACATACCCAGCGGGTGATAGAGCTGCTGGAGTTCTGACCCGTTTTTGTTGGTTACGTTGTCATAGTTGTGCCTAGGGGGGCATCTGGGGAAGGGAATGCTGTCAGCTCCAGGCAGGTGTTTGTCCCCCTGTGTGCTGAGGGTGTCAGGTTCTTGTCCAGTTCTGGCATTTAGGTTGCCACAGGATAGTACATGTCCCTGGAAATTACAGGCTAGTACATGTCCCTGGAAATTACAGGCTAGTACATGTCTCTGTTTCACACCTGGTAGTTTGGTGGATGGGACTACCAGCTCCCTGTAACCTAGAGAACAACCAGTGGGTCCGTCTTCTTTATACCATGTTTCTTGTAGGTTGACAATGTCTGTATTTCTTTGGTGAATTCCAGGTTCCTGCTCTTTAGGCCAAATGTAGATGACCTCAGGCCTTCCAGGATGAGATGGTGAAGGCTTTGGGTTCCATAAAGTGTCCAATGTTGTTGGTCGTGTGGTTTGGCCTCAGGCCAGTAAGTGTGAACAGAGCCTGCTGAGCATCTGGTACAGGCAATTGGCTTGGGCTAGTTTAAGAGTGGGGGTTGGGCCTGTTTGCCTGCTTACTGCCTGGGCGTATGTGTGACTTCCATGTTTGGGCCCTCTTTATGGGAGTGGGAGGCATGGGGTGGGCACGATGGGCATAGGTCTGATCTGAGGGGGCCTTAAATGGGGTGTGGGCATGGTTGACTTGGGGGGTGTTGATTGGTTGGGATGGGGGTGTGGAGCTGTGGTCTGGATGTAGGTTCTCTCTGCGTGGCTCCTCTATGTTTAGATCCGGGGGGAGGGGATCCCGCAGGTCTGGGAGAGTGTCTTCCTGGTCTGAGTGGGTTGTCTATTGATCTGTTGCTAATGTGTCAAGTGTTGGGGCTGCGTTTTAGGGTCTGGGCGAAGGTGGGCACTGCTGCTTATAGGTGAACCTGGTCGTAAAGTCCAGGGTGGAGTGGTGGGCTAGGTAAACATTTGGTTTTGAGGCACAGTCACAGGAATAACTTGTGTTTACCCGCTGTATGGTAGCAGGGTGGAAGTCTTTTCGTGGTAGCAGGGTGGAGATAAACACTTGTGCGTTGGGGAAAGTAGAAGAAGCTTTTTCAATCACTCCCTTCAGTGCTGTTGGGGCTGCGTTGTCCTGCTGTGCTCTCAGGTCGTTTGTGCCTGTGTGTATTATTATGTGTCTGGATGACCCTAGTTGGTTCTCAGACCGAAGGTCTAGGGCACGCTGGGTGTTTGGACACCAGAGTTTAGACACACTGTGTTTTGGAATTTTTTTTATTTTATTCTATATATTTCCGGTTTCAGTCCATAAGGAGAACAATCTGTGTCTTGTGTTTGTCCTCAGTGGGTGTAGGGGGGTGGTCAGGAGGGCTATCAAGTGGCTGATAGGGGGGGTGCTCAGAGGGGGTGGGATCCCCTGGGCTTGAGGTTCTTCATTTGTCTGTCCTACTGTGATGTTGACGCTATGGTCAGGGTCTGGTGTGGACTGTTCTGCTGTGGTGTCGAGACTTTTGTCGGGAGCTGAGATGGGCTGTTCTGCTTACTTCTCTGTGAGGATGGCCACCTCTCTAATGGGTTGTTCTGCTGACTTCTCTGCGAGGGTGGCCACCTCTCTAATGGGCTGTTCTGCTGACTTCTCTGTGAGGGTGGCCACCTCTCTAATGGGCTGTTCTGCTGACTTCTCTGCGAGGGTGGCCATCTCTCTAATGGGCTGTTCTGCTGACTTCTCTGTGAGGGTGGCCACCTCTCTAATGGGCTGTTCTGCTGACTTCTCTGCGAGGGTGGCCACCTCTCTAATGGGCTGTTCTGCTGACTTCTCTGTGAGGGTGGCCACCTCTCTAATGGGCTGTTCTGCTGACTTCTCTGTGAGGGTGGCCACCTCTCTAATGGGTTGTTCTGCTGACTTCTCTGTGAGGGTGGCCACCTCTCTAATGGGCTGTTCTGCTGACTTCTCTGCGAGGGTGGCCACCTCTCTAATGGGCTGTTCTGCTGACTTCTCTGTGAGGGCGGCCACCTCTCTAATGGGCTGTTCTGCTGACTTCTCTGCGAGGGTGGCCACCTCTCTAATGGGTTGTTCTGCTGACTTCTCTGTGAGGGTGGCCATCTCTCTAATGGGCTGTTCTGCCGACTTCTCTGCGAGGGTGGCCACCTCTCTAATGGGCTGTTCTGCTGACTTCTCTGTGAGGGTGGCCACCTCTCTAATGGGCTGTTCTGCTGACTTCTCTGTGAGGGTGGCCACCTCTCTAATGGGCTGTTCTGCTGACTTCTCTGCGAGGGTGGCCACCTCTCTAATGGGCTGTTCTGCTGACTTCTCTGCGAGGGTGGCCACCTCTCTAATGGGCTGTTCTGCTGACTTCTCTGCGAGGGTGGCCACCTCTCTAATGGGCTGTTCTGCTGACTTCTCTGCGAGGGTGGCCACCTCTCTAATGGGCTGTTCTGCTGACTTCTCTGTGAGGGTGGCCACCTCTCTAATGGGCTGTTCTGCTGACTTCTCTGCGAGGGTGGCCACCTCTCTAATGGGCTGTTCTGCTGACTTCTCTGCGAGGGTGGCCACCTCTAATGGGCTGTTCTGCTGACTTCTCTGCGAGGGTGGCCACCTCTCTAATGGGTTGTTCTGCTGACTTCTCTGTGAGGGTGGCCACCTCTCTAATGGGTTGTTCTGCTGACTTCTCTGTGAGGGTGGCCACCTCTCTAATGGGTTGTTCTGCTGACTTCTCTGTGAGGGTGGCCACCTCTCTAATGGGTTGTTCTGCTGACTTCTCTGTGAGGGTGGCCACCTCTCTAATGGGCTGTTCTGCTGAATTCTCTGTGAGGGTGGCCACCTCTCTAATGGGCTGTTCTGCTGACTTCTCTGTGAGGGTGGCCACCTCTCTAATGGGTTGTTCTGCTGACTTCTCTGTGAGGGTGGCCACCTCTCTAATGGGTTGTTCTGCTGACTTCTCTGTGAGGGTGGCCACCTCTCTAATGGGTTGTTCTGCTGAATTCTCTGTGAGGGTGGCCACCTCTCTAATGGGCTGTTCTGCTGACTTCTCTGTGAGGGTGGCCACCTCTCTAATGGGTTGTTCTGCTGACTTCTCTGTGAGGGTGGCCACCTCTCTAATGGGCTGTTCTGCTGACTTCTCTGTGAGGGTGGCCACCTCTCTAATGGGTTGTTCTGCTGACTTCTCTGTGAGGATGGCCACCTCTCTAATGGGCTGTTCTGCTGACTTCTCTGTGAGGATGGCCACCTCTCTAATGGGTTGTTCTCTCCTCCAGAATTCCGATCATCTCCTCTAGTTCTCTGTTTTTCTCCTGCTCCTGCTTTTTCTCCACTAGATGTTGTCTCACCACAGTCCAGAGTGCAGATATTTCTCTCTCCACCTCCAGCTCTCCGGGTCTGGTTGAGGGGGTGTTGTTGAGCTGGACTATTTTTTTGTGGTGACTGGAGTGTGTTCACCTCTTGTTCCAGCTCCACCTGCCTTACCTCCAGTGAATTTGTCCTTCATTTCATTGAGGGAGTAGTACTCTGTGCTGAGAGACTGACTGGTTGCTTGTGGTTGCTCGTCTGTGGGGTTGTTTAATGAAGAGGTCTGACACGCTCGGGTTGGGGGTATCTTTCTCAAGAGAGAGCTTATCCTGCTGAGCTATCTCTTTGATAATGTGAACATCCAGCTGAAACGGTTTGGGGTTTCCCTGTACCATTACTGTTCCAGATTTGTGCACGTTCACATTTGCTGTCCTCGTTGTCAAGTTTCCTGAGTTTCCACCCGTCGGTTACAACCCACCTCTTAACAGAGGGGTAGTGTTAATATAGCACTGTGTCTTGCCAGGGGATGGTCTGTGTTAATATAGCACTGTGCCATGCCAGGGGATGGTCTGTGTTAATATAGCACTGTGTCTTGCTAGGGGATGGTCTGTGTTAATATAGCACTGTGTCTTGCCAGGGGATGGTCTGTGTTAATATAGCACTGTGCCATCCCAGGGGATGGTCTGTGTTAATATAGCTCTGTGCCATGCCAGGGGATGGTCTGTGTTAATATAGCACTGTGTCTTGCCAGGGGATGGTCTGTGTTAATATAGCACTGTGTCTTGCCAGGGGATGGTCTGTGTTAATATAGCACTGTGTCTTGCCAGGGGATGGTCTGTGTTAATATAGCACTGTGTCTTGCCAGGGGATGGTCTGTGTTAATGTAGCACTGTGTCTTGCTAGGGGATGGTCTGTGTTAATGTAGCACTGTGTCTTGCTAGGGAATGGTCTGTGTTAATATAGCACTGTGTCTTGCCAGGGGATGGTCTGTGTTAATATAGCACTGTGTCTTGCCAGGGGATGGTCTGTGTTAATATAGCACTGTGTCTTGCCAGGGGATGGTCTGTGTTAATATAGCACTGTGTCTTGCCAGGGGATGGTCTGTGTTAATATAGCACTGTGTCTTGCCAGGGGATGGTCTGTGTTAATGTAGCACTGTGTCTTGCTAGGGGATGGTCTGTGTTAATGTAGCACTGTGTCTTGCTAGGGGATGGTCTGTGTTAATATAGCACTGTGTCTTGCCAGGGGATGGTCTGTGTTAATATAGCACTGTGTCTTGCCAGGGGATGGTCTGTGTTAATATAGCACTGTGTCTTGCCAGGGGATGGTCTGTGTTAATATAGCTCTGTGTCTTGCCAGGGGATGGTCTGTGTTAATATAGCACTGTGTCTTGCTAGGGGATGTTCTGTGTTAATATAGCACTGTGTCTTGCCAGGGGATGGTCTGTGTTAATATAGCACTGTGTCTTGCCAGGGGATGGTCTGTGTTAATATAGCACTCTGTCTTGCCAGGGGATGGTCTGTGTTAATATAGCACTGTGTCTTGCCAGGGGATGGTCTGTGTTAATATAGCACTGTGTCTTGCTAGGGGATGGTCTGTGTTAATATAGCACTGTGTCTTGCCAGGGGATGGTCTGTGTTAATATAGCACTGTGTCTTGCCAGGGGATGGTCTGTGTTAATATAGCACTGTGTCTTGCCAGGGGATGGTCTGTGTTAATATAGCACTGTGTCTTGCCAGGGGATGGTCTGTGTTAATATAGCACTGTGTCTTGCCAGGGGATGGTCTGTGTTAATATAGCTCTGTGTCTTGCCAGGGGATGGTCTGTGTTAATATAGCACTGTGTCTTGCCAGGGGATGGTCTGTGTTAATATAGCACTGTGTCTTGCCAGGGGATGGTCTGTGTTAATATAGCACTGTGTCTTGCCAGGGGATGGTCTGTGTTAATATAGCACTGTGTCTTGCCAGGGGATGGTCTGTGTTAATATAGCACTGTGTCTTGCCAGGGGATGGTCTGTGTTAATATAGCACTGTGTCTTGCCAGGGGATGGTCTGTGTTAATATAGCACTGTGTCTTGCCAGGGGATGGTCTGTGTTAATATAGCACTGTGTCTTGCCAGGGGATGGTCTGTGTTAATATAGCACTGTGTCTTGCCAGGGGATGGTGTGTGTTAATATAGCACTGTGTCTTGCCAGGGGATGGTCTGTGTTAATATAGCACTGTGTCTTGCCAGGGGATGGTCTGTGTTAATATAGCACTGTGTCTTGCCAGGGGATGGTCTGTGTTAATATAGCACTGTGTCTTGCCAGGGGATGGTCTGTGTTAATGTAGCACTGTGTCTTGCTAGGGGATGGTCTGTGTTAATGTAGCACTGTGTCTTGCTAGGGGATGGTCGGTGTTAATATAGCACTGTGTCTTGCCAGGGGATGGTCTGTGTTAATATAGCACTGTGTCTTGCCAGGGGATGGTCTGTGTTAATATAGCACTGTGTCTTGCCAGGGGATGGTCTGTGTTAATATAGCACTGTGTCTTGCCAGGGGATGGTCTGTGTTAATATAGCACTGTGTCTTGCCAGGGGATGGTCTGTGTTAATATAGCACTGTGTCTTGCCAGGGGATGGTCTGTGTTAATATAGCACTGTGTCTTGCCAGGGGATGGTCTGTGTTAATATAGCTCTGTGTCTTGCCAGGGGATGGTCTGTGTTAATATAGCACTGTGTCTTGCCAGGGGATGGTCTGTGTTAATATAGCACTGTGTCTTGCCAGGTGATGGTCTGTGTTAATATAGCACTGTGTCTTGCCAGGGGATGGTCTGTGTTAATATAGCACTGTGTCTTGCCAGGGGATGGTCTGTGTTAATATAGCACTGTGTCTTGCCAGGGGATGGTCTGTGTTAATATAGCACTGTGTCTTGCCAGGTGATGGTCTGTGTTAATATAGCACTGTGTCTTGCCAGGGGATGGTCTGTGTTAATATAGCACTGTGTCTTGCCAGGGGATGGTCTGTGTTAATATAGCACTGTGTCTTGCCAGGGGATGGTCTGTGTTAATATAGCACTGTGTCTTGCCAGGGGATGGTTTGTGTTAATATAGCACTGTGTCTTGCCAGGGGATGGTCTGTGTTAATATAGCACTGTGTCTTGCCAGGGGATGGTCTGTGTTAATATAGCACTGTGTCTTGCCAGGGGATGGTCTGTGTTAATATAGCACTGTGTCTTGCCAGGGGATGGTCTGTGTTAATATAGCACTGTGTCTTGCCAGGGGATGGTCTGTGTTAATATAGCACTGTGTCTTGCCAGGGGATGGTCTGTGTTAATATAGCACTGTGTCTTGCCAGGGGATGGTCTGTGTTAATATAGCACTGTGTCTTGCCAGGGGATGGTCTGTGTTAATATAGCACTGTGTCTTGCCAGGGGATGGTCTGTGTTAATATAGCACTGTGTCTTGCCAGGGGATGGTCTGTGTTAATATAGCACTGTGTCTTGCCAGGGGATGGTCTGTGTTAATATAGCACTGTGTCTTGCCAGGGGATGGTCTGTGTGGAACACTAAGTTGCTTATGTTCACATTTTCATAACAGTCAGCAAAAAGTGTCTCTTGATTTTCCATAAGGAGCTGCATTTCATTTTGTACTCTTTTCGTGCCTTGTCATTTTTTCCACACAGAGGGTACTGTATTTTCATTGAGGGAGGCCGTGCTTCTCCTCTCACACCTCAGTGCTAATTGAAGCTGTATTGCTTGTCCAAGCAGCTTGGTAGCCTTAACTTAGCATTCAGTCCTTATAAAGTCAAATATATCATTGTAATGTTGTTGTTTTTTTGGCTTTTGAAAATAAAACATTGCTTCAGACTAACAGTTCCAGGTTGGATGGTGTTTTCAGGTGTCTGTTTGTTTGCCAGAGGATTTGCTCGTGTAGCTTGAGAGAAATAATCCTTGGTAGTAGGAAGCCTTCCAGGTAATTCCGTCCAAAATCAGGTTGTAGGTTTTGAGTTTTGATTTGGGGTGACGGTTATGTTGTGGAGGGTAGCGTCCCGTACATGTCCCTGCCATATAATCCAAGTTTATCTAACTCTAAATATATATTTTTGTAAAAACATGCTGAAATATGCGAGAGCTCCTCTGCTCATGACCGCTCACGTTTCTCGCCGTTCCTTCTCATATCCCCCTCTCCTCTCTATCTCCTCCCTCTTACCCTCTCACCCTCTCACCCTCGTACCCTCTCACCCTCTCACCCTGCCTGTTGTCTTCACACTGGAGGATCTGTAAACAGCTTTCCTCTGGAGTTCCAGTGACACTATTTCATCTGCTTAGATTTGTGTGTGTATGTGTGTGCGTGCGTGCGTGCGTGCCAGGGATTCCGTTAGCCAATAACAGTAGGCTTTTAGCCCCCAACAAAAATGAAAAGCTCCTATTTGCGAAGTAATGCATTTTTGATAACAAATTATGAGTCTTACCTTGCTGCAAAGTAGCCTAGCAAAAATACAACCAAATGTGCAGGCAATTATTTTCTAAAAACTTCCATAGGCTATTAAAACCAGTAACCCTTTTCTCCCATGTTCTATTGGTTTTCAAATCAACTTTCATTGTCAAAGCCGAAGTCACAATCCTAGTCATAGTAACAACCATGCTAATTGTCCCCTCTTTCTCCATGTCTAATGGATATTTTCAGTTCTGCCACATGAAACGGCTCAGTATGATGTTTTCCCACTAGTTGTATTATGGAACAAATATTTGTGTGTTGCTGACTGCCTTGTGCGCTTTGCTGCACCTACAATGGGAATAAATAATAGTTGATCAACATTTTATGATAAACGTTCTGATTTGTTGCATGAGCTGTCGCGAGAATTTTCAATCACAATGATAATAACTGACAATCAATAAACTTTGACTAATCCCCGTGGTTCGTAAGATAATTAGGCAAAGACTCCGTTTATGCAAAGGGTTAGTACAGTTTATTCACGAGAACGTTCTAAAGTCAAGAATGCAAACACAGTCTTTATAACACACACACAAACAAGTTCAAATCTTAAGCCATGCCTTGCTCACAGTCAGTGTTTTCCCACTACACAGATACATTGTTTCTTTAATCTGCAACATGTTTCATAATCTTCTGCAAGCCTAAAAGTTTATCTACTCCACGGGTAGAGACAGAATGTCCTGTAAGAACACAGTAGTACAGCTTGTTTGTTGATAGCTCCTCTTATCATTTGTTTCACACTTGCACCCTGCTTACATACTAAAAAGGAACAAAAGGTCCTTCTAATTCTGACTATCATCAGATTATTGTGTTATGATTCTAATACATTTCATACAATGATATGGTTTCAGGGTGGAATATTTTAATCATTACCATTAAGCATATAATTCCCTTATCAATGAGCCTCGTTGTTTTTTTAAGTTTTGGGGATATAGCCTAGGCCTGCTGGTTGGATGAATTTGGGATCTATCGTCCTACAAATGTCCCAGAGTCTGTTTTGGAATAGGCTATTTTTTTCTCGACAAGCTGACCAATAGAATTGGTAAACTTTTATACTACAGTATGTGGGATAGTAGATTGACATAGGCTAGTGATTTTGCTGTTTGTTACTCGTCTTGGTAGCAGAGGAAAAGTAAATGTGGTCAGTTATTCTAACATAGGCGGCTCGTGGGTTTCAAGTTTGGAGAAGCAAATTTTCACCATAAAAATGCACACTTTATAATAAAGCATTCTATGCTTCGTCACATTTGCAGACTTATGTAAGAGCCTACTTTTCATAATCTCATGAGTAGATTCTAGACATTAGCTGAATCTTTTTAATGTGACAAATTGCAGGGTAGCCTACAAACAGATCAATATAATTGACCTACGAAAATGGGAGACACAAATACATCTAACCTGAAGGAGGATTATTTTCCCCCCAAAAAACAAAAGTGGCACTGACCCACTGGTGCCAATAAGATTAAGTTGAGAATTTTGAGAACTAAAAGACAGATTGGAGTCTTTTCATTGTCTTCTCTTTACAGCAATAGCCAATTGTTTTTCCGCAATTGTATTTCTAAATATCGAACCTTCGCACCTGTCTGAGGTCCAGAGCGCTCTGGAGCAGGTTTTCATCAAGGATCTCTCTGTACTTCGCTCTGTTTTTTCTTTGCCTCAATCCTGACTAGTCTCCCAGTCCCTTCCTCTGAAAAACATCCCCACAGCATGATGCTGCCACCACCATGCTTCACTGTAGGGATGATGTCAGGTTTCCTCAAGACGTGACACTTGGTATTCAGCCAAAGAGTTCAATCTTGGTTTCATAAGACCAGAGAATCTTATATCTCATGGTCTGAGAGTCTTTAGGTGCCTTTTGGCAAACTCCAAACGAGCTGCCATGTGCCTTTTACTGAGGAGTTGCTTCTGTCTGGCCACTCTACCATAAAGGCCTGATTGGTGGACTGCTGTAGAGATGGTTGTCCTTCTGGATGTGTTCTCCCGTCTCCATAGAGGATCTCTGGAGCTCTGTCAGAGTGACCATCAGGTTTTTGGTCACCTCCCTGACTAAGACCCTTCTCCCCCGATTGTTAATTTTTGACAGGTGGCCAGCTCTAGGAAGAGTCTTGGTGGTTCCAAACTTCTTCCATTTAAGAATGATGAAGGCCACTGTGTTCTTGGGGACCTTCAATGCCACAGAAATGTTTTGGTACCCTTCCCAGGATCTGTGCCTTTACACAATCCTGTCTCGGAGCTCTACAGACAATTCCTTCGACCTCATGACTTGGTTTTTGCTCTGACATGCACTGTCAATTGTGGGACCTTATATAGACAGGTGTGACTTTCCAAATCATGTCTAATCAATTGAATTTCACACAGGTGGGACTCCAATCAAGATGTAGAAATATCTCAAGGATGATCAATGGAAACAAGATGCACCTGAGCTCAATTTCGAGTCTCTTTGTAAAGGGTTTCATTTCTAAAAACCTGTTTTCGTTTGTCATTATGGGGTATTCTATTGCTGAGGGGAAAAAAATATTTAATCCATTTTAGAATAAGGCTGTAACATAACAACATTTGGAAAAAGTCCAGGGGTCTGAATACCTAAATATATATGTATGTATATATATTTTTAAGCTAATGCCCAAATCATGTTTTCTTGTGTAGTAGCCTATTTTGAATGTTTTTTTCTTAAATTTCTGTATAGGCAGAATTTTGTCAATTTAATTCAATGTACTTTAGGGAAAGCTTCCCCGAGCCTTATGGACGCACAGCCTATATATTCTAACAGCTTGAAATTGCTTATCGGGATTCGGTAAGGATGCATGTCGTTGCATCCTGGAGTTGCATGTTCTGTTATGATAATCTTAATGTGATTTCTGTCATTCTGAGAACCGTGGGTGGACGCCCTAACCAGGTTACACACCGAATGCATATGGGTCCGGTACATTCTTCAAATGTCTGGTAAATCAAAATGCTGCCGGTCAAATGTCCAGCGCCACATTTACCTAACGGAAACCCTGGTGTGTGTGTGTGTGTGTGTGTGTGTGTGTGTGGGGATCGAGGGGTTGACAGATAGTGTGTTACCTCAATATTGCACCCTGTAGGTGGTGGGATAATGTATTAGTGTATGAGAGTGCAGGCACACACGCACACACACACACACACACACATACACACAGACACACACAGATGAGCGTACACAGTGTGCCATCAGGCTGTGTGTTCAGCAGATTCCTCCACATGCTCGAGTCTACATTAAATAAGATATGGATGTGTGTGGGAGAGTCTCGTATGGAGCAGCTCATCACCGAAGCAGTCTTAATACTGTACATGTATTGCTGTATATAATTCATGCCGTGTGTGTGTGTGTATGTCTGTCTAGGTCTTCACGTTGTCCTGTTTGTGCCTGATCTGTCTGTCCATCTGCCTGTGTATAACAACACTCTGAGTTTACAGGCCCGGTTGGAAAAGGACTAGGTGGAAAATCTATATTAGAGACAGAACTCTGTGCTTATGCAGGGCTTTGGGGAGAGGGAGAAGGAATTGGAGAGCGGGGGGGGGGTTGTGTGTGTTTACAGTGGAAATAGTGAGCCTGGGACATTTTCTTCTGGTCGCTTTTCCACTGTTTATGGAAAGCGGTGAGGAACAACACTTCCTGAAAGGAATGCCAGCTTTCCAACCCAAACTCCATCCAAGTCTCTCCCTCTCTTCTCTCCTTCTCCTCCTCGCCCCCCCTCATCCAAGTCTCTCCCTCTCTTCTCTCCTTCTCCTCCTCATCTCCCCCCTCATCCAAGTTTCTCCTTCTCTTCTCTCCTTCTCCTCCTCGTCTCCCCCACTCATCCAAGTTTCTCCTTCTCTTCTCTCCTTTTCCTCCTCGTCTCCCCCCCTCATCCAAGTTTCTCCTTCTCTTCTCTCCTTTTCCTCCTCGTCTCCCCCTCATCCAAGTTTCTCCCTCTCTTTTCTCCTTCTCCTCATCTCCTTTCCCCCTCTCATCCAAGTCTCTCGCTCTCTCTATCCCCTGTCCCTCTCTCTCTTGTCCCTCTCTCTCTTGTCCCTCTCTCTCTTGTCCCCCTCTCTCCTGTCTGTCCCCCTCTCTCCTGTCTGTCCCCCTCTCTCCCCTGTCTGTCCCCCTCTCTCCCCT
>NW_025748327.1:0-36804 GCF_021184085.1 Oncorhynchus gorbuscha | reverse complement strand
AACTGTTTAACCCCATCAGAACCCAACATATAAGACTGTTTACTGTTTACTGTTTACCTCCAATGTTTGTATACAAAGTAAATATAAACAAACAATGTATAGCCTCAAAACATATATAATTAATGGATGGTTAAAATATGTACAGTATATCACAAAAGTGAGTACACCCTCACATTTTTGTAAATAGTTGAGTATATGTTTTCATGTGACAACACTGAATAAATTACACTTTGCTACAGTGTAAAGTATTGAGTGTACAGCTTGTATAACAGTGTAGATGTGCTGTCCCCTCATATTAACTCAACACACAGCCTAAACCGTGTCTAAACCGCTGGCAACAAAAGTGAGTACACCCCCTAAGTGAAAATGTCCAAATTGGGCCCAAAGTGTCAATATTTTGTGTGGCCACCATCATTTTCCAGCACTGCCTTAACCCTCTTGGGCATGGAGTTCACCAGAGCTTCACAGGTTGCCACTGGAGTCCTTCTTCACTCCTCCATGACGACATCACTGGAGCTGGTGCAGATGCTAGAGACCTGCACTCCTTCCTCATATGATGACATCACGGAGCTGGTGGATGTTAGAGACCTTGCACTCCTCCAGCGACGACATCACGGACAGTGGAGTGCTAGAGACCTGCATTCCTCCACCTTCCGCTTGAGGATGCCCACCGGCTGACATTGTTGTGAATTACGAACAGGCTTTTAATTAATTCCCAGCGGTAATCATGTTCCTCAACCCATTTAGCTCATTTCAGCAGCAGGCCATATCTCGAAGAATAGATCAAAGGCCCCGAGTATAGCTAAATGATCCTTGGTATCTTAAACGAATTCCATATCGTTGCCAGCTTAGTAGAAACCCATCCCCGGCCCTTAGACTCACGCACATACCCCTTTCCCCCTTCCAGTCTCCAAAGGACCCCAAAATCATTTGTTTTATATACATTTGTCATTGTTGTTCGGAATTCACTGCCTGCAAGTTGTCATCAGTTCACTCCCACCCCGTCCTCCGTGGACGTGTGGAATCATACAAACTTTGCAAAGCAGTCAAACAAAAGCCAATGACCAAAAGTTGCTAACCTAGACAAGCTAGCTAGCCAGATAACGTCCTTGGGGAAAAAATGACAGAATATCTCCTGTACTTGGCAAACTAGAGTTGATGATTATAAAGACAGCACAGATCAGCTCAAGAACAGGGAGTTGAAGAAGTAGAAATAGTTTCAATATCACGAGTATCTTAAAGGAGGTTAAATATATATATAAAAAAATATATATATCCATATCCAACCTACAGAGTGTTTGTTGCTGATCCCACATCTCTGCTCATAAAGGGCATATACAGACAGCGCAGAGACGTGAGGGACATATCATATGTAGTTTGAAATGCATAGGTGAGAGACAGTCCTTATTCAATACACAGGCATCTCTGTCACAGACACAAAGTCTGTTTTAACAATTTAGAGAGGCACGAGGGGAAATGCAACCTTATGAATTACAGAATAGTTAGGAATTTTCATGAAACAGGAGGCAAGATTTCTGGGCTTTCAGTGGATTGGAAATGAATAGACAGAAGCCTACATGAGGAAATAGAATTGTTAACAGACTTCATGACTGTGACAGATATGCCTATATTGTGTCTGATATGCCTGTATTGTGAATTGTGCATAGGCCTATCAAAATGTGACTGTTCAAGTGTCACAAAGACAGCTCAAAGAGGCACATGCTATTTTATCGGCTATACTACAGGGGCTTTCCAGTAGGGTGTGTCAATTATCCATGTGTTTTGAATTTATGCCGATTGACAACGTGACAATGTGTTTGGATAAGGTGCTATTCAATTTTGTGCTAATCTGCTACTGTCACGCCCTGACCTGAGAGAGCCTTTTTATGTCTCTATTTTGGTTTGGTCAGTGTGTGATGTGGGGTGGGCATTCTATGTTTTGTTTCTATGTTTCTATATTTCAATATTTTGGCTGGGTATGGTTCTCAATCAGGGACAGCTGTCTATCGTTGTCTCTGATTGGGAATCATACTTAGGTAGCCCTTTTTCCCCTCTTTCAGTGTGGGTAGTTCACTTTGTTAGTGGCACTAAAGCCCTGTGAGCGTCACAGTTGTTTCTTCGTTTGTTGGCGACATTTTAAATAAAGAGGAGAATGTACGCTCACCACTCTGCACTTTGGTCCACCTCTTTCTACGGCCGTGACAGCTACTGCGCACGCTGTGTATTTTCTGTAATTGCATTAGTGCTACATTGTGGAAAATATAGTAATTTTCCTTGTCATTAATTGTGTGTTCCAGGGACCCGGCTACCGATGTTAATCCCTAAAGCATATGATCACGTCATAAGCAATAGCAAAATGTTTAGAATGACAGGAAATTAGCTTTAAAAAGCACATATTTTCTCATCCTCATGGCAAAATGAGAAGAATAGTATTAGCTGAGTTGTAAAACCTCACGTTGTTTTTAGATTTAAATTGCAGGAAATTAGCTTTAAAGGTTTACAAAATGTCAAAATCATGTTTTTCATCAAATTTGATGTAATCTGGATGAAACCAGTTCAAAGTGTGAATAATGACAGTTGCTTCTACATTGATGAAGTTTGATCATAAAGTTCCTGGTCCCCTCCCCCATGTCAAATACTTGGATTCAAGAGGTGAGATAATTAAGGGGATAGTGTGACATCACCCTAACTCTCATTTTAATACACCAAAGGAAACACGATATTCTCTTACCTTATTTAAACAAGTACGCCTTGTAACCAACATGGAGAAGGCGTGTTTGCCGAGGGCGTGGTTTATATATCTAGATAGCTACTGTGCTGGTGCCAACATTTTACAATAGGATGTAAGCAAATTTAATTACAAGTTTACACTTTTCCTCTATGGCAAAAATACTTATATGTTTCCCCTGTCATCTGTGTCTGGTGTTGGTTACTGTCTAGTTACTGTCTAGCTAGGTCTTAATCTGTGTCTGGTGTTAGCTAGTTACTGTCTAGCTAGGTCTTAATCTGTGTCTGGTGTTAGCTAGTTACTGTCTAGCTAGGTCTTAATCTGTGTCTGGTGTTAGCTAGTTACTGTCTAGCTAGGTCTTGTCTGGTGTTGGCTCTGTGTCTGGTGTTGGCTAGTTACTGTCTAGCTAGGTCTTAATCTGTGTCTGGTGTTGGCTAGTTACTGTCTAGCTAGGTCTTCGTCTGTGTCTGGTGTGAGCTAGTTACTGTCTAGCTAGGTCTTCGTCTGTGTCTGGTGTTGGCTAGTTACTGGCTAGCTAGGTCTTCGTCTGTGTCTGGTGTTGGCTAGTTACTGTCTAGCTAGGTCTTCGTCTGTGTCTGGTGTTGGCTAGTTACTGTCTAGCTAGGTCTTAATCTGGTCAGGTGTTGGCTAGTTACTGGCTAGCTAGGTCTTAATCTGGGTCAGGTGTTAGCTAGTTTACTGTCTATATAAAGGTTTCCTCAGAGAAACATGGAGAAACAGGTAGACAGAGAGGCTGCTCCAGAGAGAAGGGAGACAGGTAGACAGAGAGAGCTGCTCAGAGAGACAGGAGGCTGCTCCAGACAGAGACAGCTGCTCCACAGAAACAGGGAGACAGGTAGACAGAGAGGCTGCTCCAGAGAGACAGAGAAACAGGGAGACAGGTAGACAGAGAACAGCTGCTCAGAGAGACAGGGAGACAGAGAGGCTGCTCCAGAGAAACAGGGAGACAGGTAGACAGAGAAGCTGCTCCAGAGAACAGGTAGACAGAGAGGCTGCTCCAGAGTAGACAGAGAGGCTGCCCAGGAGACAGGTAGACAGAGGCTGCTCCAGAGAGCAGGGAGACAGGTAGACAGAGAGGCTGCTCCAGAGAACAGGGAGACAGGTAGACAGGTAGACAGGAGACAGGTGAGAGGCTGCTCCAGAGAACAGGGAGACAGGTAGACAGAGAGGCTGCTCCAGAGAAACAGGGAGACAGGTAGACAGAGAGGCTGCTCCAGAGAAACAGGGAGACAGGTAGACAGAGAAGCTGCTCCAGAGAGACAGGGAGACAGGTTGACAGGGAGACAGCTGCTCCAGAGAACAGAGAACAGGAGAGACAGGTTGACAGAGAGGCTGCTCCAGAGAACAGGGAGACAGGTAGACAGGTGCTCCAGAGAGACTGGTAGACAGAGGCTGCTCCAGAGAACTCAGAGAGGCTGCTCCAGAGAACAGGGAGACAGGTTGACAGAGAGGCTGCTCCAGAGAAACAGGGAGACAGGTAGACAGAGAGGCTGCTCCAGAGAACAGGGAGACAGGTAGACAGAGAGGCTGCTCCAGAGAGACAGGTAGACAGGTAGACAGAGATGCTGCTCCAGAGAAACAGGTAGACAGGTAGACAGAGATGCTGCTCCAGTATGGAGAAATGCAGATGCACCAGCTCAACCTCTCTAAGAATCTGATCTGCCATCTGGGTCTGGGCTTTCCAGAGAGAGACAGTGAGAGACCGAGCCTATGTCTACAGGATGAGATTGTGGAAAAACTAAATGTTTCAGCTTCATGGCAAAATGTGTTGAAATGCAGGAAGTTGCAGTGCTACTGGTGATATTTAAGACTCACCAAAAGCTGGTCTGAGCTGTAACGCAATTGGTTATGGCATATAACCAATGTTTTATTGAAATATCATGAGCAGCAAAACAGTCAACAGACGGTCCCATTTTGTCTTTCTATTGGGCTCATTAGGGTCTATGTGCGATGCTATTGAAAGGTGTCAGTGACTGTATGAAGTCTGTTTAGCAACATTAACTCATCACAACAGCCTGATTATTGTTTTTCATGTATCATTATGTGTGAAAAAAAACTGCCCCTCCATTTTGATCTTTTGAACCTAACTGTCAAATCATGAGAGTTCCAATCGATGTCCTCGGTGCTGTTATCCTCTTGTAGAGCTAATTGCCTGTTCGTTTGTTCACCTTTCACGGAGGCAAGGTCACTAACAGGCCACTTTACCAGCGAGCGATGGAAGGCTACTCTTATTCGAGTCATGGACAATTGGATATTAAACAAACGCTCTAACATGCAGTGCTTCCTCAAAATGGAAATGCAACGTGGGCACATTAATATTTCCATGTTTAAGACAATAAAAAGGAAAAAAAAGATTGGCTACATGGTTTTTGTTATAACTAGGCCTATTGATTGGTTAGTGTGTACTATTTAACAAGCTATATATTCAGTGAACAGGATAAACATTCTGCCACAATGTCCTTAAGCCTAAGTGTGCTCTCATGGAACGAGAGATGGGATTAATACTTCTGATCCCATCCTATTTAGAAATACATTTACATTTACATTTACATTTACATTTAAGTCATTTAGCAGACGCTCTTATCCAGAGCGACTTACAAATTGGTGCATTCACCTTATGACATCCAGTAAAACAGTCACTTTACAATAGTGCATCTAAATCTTAAAGGGGGGGGGTGAGAAGGATTACTTATCCTATCCTAGGTATTCCTTAAAGAGGTGGGGTTTCAGGTGTCTCCGGAAGGTGGTGATTGACTCCGCTGTCCTGGCGTCGTGAGGAGTTTGTTCCACCATTGGGGGCCAGAGCAGCGAACAGTTTTGACTGGTTTAAAAAAACAACTTGATGTTTTTGTTCTTGATTCATTTGATTAAAAAAACAAACTTATTATATAAAGATTCATTGTCTGCGGGATACATGGCTCGAATGCAATGCAGATCTCTTTCTGGAGAAGTCCAAATATGATCTGTTAGATGGTTCTGTGATGTTCAGAAAACATTACATTCAGTCACAAAGGTCAGGAGGACATTCTCCCTTTCTGTTTACATTGGATCTGTATTCACTCCAGTTTGGATGTGAGTAAAACTCTCCACAGTCTAAGATGTCCGTTTTACACGCCCAAGGTGTGAAGGTTTTCCTCCTCTTCGTCTGAAGAGGAGGCGAGAAGGATCAGAGGACCAATATGCGGCGTGATAAGTGTCTATGGTTCTTTTAATAAGAAATACTCAACATGAACACAACGGATACAAAAACAATAAACGTGAAACGAACGAAAACCAAAACAGTACCGTGTGGTGAAAAACACAGACATGGAAACAAACACCCACAAACACACAGTGAAACCCAGGCTACCTAAGTATGGTTCTCAATCAGAGACAACTAATGACACCTGCTTCTGATTGAGAACCATACTAGGCCGAAACATAGGAATCCCCAAATCATAGAAAAACAAACATAGGCTGCCCACCCCAACTCATGCCCTGACCATACTAAATAAAGACAAAACAAAGGACATAAAGGTCAGAACGTGACACAAGGGGAGCAATTTAGGAGCATAAACTTTATTTAGACATAGCCTATTTAAAACTAGTTGTTTCGTTTTTATTTTTATTAGTTATCTTTATTATTTTGGTTAGTTCAGGGTGTGACGAGGGTGGTATGTGTGTTTTTTGATTTGTCTAGGTTTTTTTTGTAAATCTATGGGGTTTTGGTTTGTCTAGGTAAAATGTAGGTCTATGGTGGTCTGAATTGGTTCCCAATCAGAGGCAGCTGTTTATCATTGTCTCTGATTGGGGATCCTATTTAGGTTGCCATTTTTCATTTTGGTTTGGTGGGTTATTGTCTATGTGTAGTTGCATGTCAGCACTAGTTGATTATAGCGGCTTGTTTGTCTTGTTTGTCTTGTTTGTCTTGTTTGTCTTGTTTGTCTTGTTTGTCTTGTTTGTCTTGTTTGTCTTGTTTGTCTTGTTTGTCTTGTTTGTCTTGTTTGTCTTGTTCAGTGTTCTTTAGTGTTCTTTAGTGTTCTTTAGTGTTCTTTATATATATGTTCTTAAATAGTGTATATTATATACATAAAAGTCTGTTATTTAGTGTTCTTTAAAAGTCTGTTCTTTAGTGTTCTTAAATATATATATGTTATTTAAAAAGTGTTATTATATAAAAGTCTGTTTATATATATAAAAGTACGTAAAATAATATAAAAGTCTGTAAATTTATATCCAATATATATACATAAAAGTCTGTTGTATATGTATATATATATAAAAAAGTCTGTAAATATATATATGTATATATATGTAAAATAAATATATAAAAAGTCTGTAAATATATATATATATATATATAAAAAGTCTGTAAATATATATATGTAAAAGTCTGTAAAAATATATATATAAAAGTCTGTAAATATATATATGTATATATATATAAAAAAGTCTGTAAATATATATATGTATATATATAAAAGTCTGTAAATATATATATATATAAAAGTCTGTGAATATATATATGTAAAAGTCTGTAAATATATATATGTAAATATATATATATATAAAAGTCTGTAAATATATATATAAAAGTCTGTAAATATATATATATAAAATATATAAAAGTCTGTAAATATATATATGTATAAATATAAAAGTCTGTAAATATATATATGTATATATATATATAAAAGTCTGTAAATATATATATATATGTAAAAGTCTGTAAATATATATATATATATAAAAGTCTGTAAATATATATATGTATATATATATAAAAGTCTGTAAATATATATATATATATATATAAAAGTCTGTAAATATATATATATATATAAAAGTCTGTAAATATATATATCTGTAAATATATATATAAAAAAGTCTGTAAATATATACATACACAAGTCTGTAAATATATATATATAAAAAGTCTGTAAATATATATATGTATATATATACATAAAAAGTCTGTAAATATATATATGTATATATATATAAAAGTCTGTAAATATATGTATATATAATAATAATATATAATATATGCCATTTAGCAGACGCTTTTATCCAAAGCGACGTACAGTCATGTAATATATATATAACCCACTACCCTGGCGTAAACTGAACTACAGAAGGACCACGATATATAAAAGTCTGTAAATATATATATATATATAAAAAGTCTGTAAATATATATATATAAAAGTCTGTAAATATATATATATATAAAAGTCTGTAAATATATACATACACAAGTCTGTAAATATATCTATATAAAAGTCTGTAAATATATATATGTATATATATACATAAAAGTCTGTAAATATATATATGTATATATATATATAAAAGTCTGTAAATATATATATGTATATATATATAAAAGTCTGTAAATATATATATGTGTATATATAAAAAGTCTGTAAATATATATATATATATAAAAGTCTGTGAATATATATATGTAAAAGTCTGTAAATATATATATATATATAAAAGGTGTAAATATATATATATATAAAAGTCTGTAAATATATATATAAAAGTCTAAATATATATATATAAAAGTCTGTAAATATATATATGTAAAAGTCTGTAAATATATATATATATAAAAGTCTGTAAATATATATATATAAAAGTCTGTAAATATATATATGTAAAAGTCTGTAAATATATATATGTATATATATATAAAAGTCTGGAAATATATATATGTATATATATATATATAAAAGTCTGTAAATATATATATATATGTAAAAGTCTGTAAATATATATATATATATATAAAAGTCTGTAAATATATATATATATAAAAGTCTGTAAATATATAAGTCTGTAAATATATATATGGTCTGTAAATATATATATAAAAGTCTGTAAATTTATATCTGTATATATATATAAAAGTCTGTAAATATATATATATATAAAAGTCTGTAAATATATATATATATATATATATATAAAAGTCTGTAAATATATATATATATAAAAGTCTGTAAATGTATATATGTATATATATATAAAAGTCTGTAAATATATATATGTATATATAAGAAAGACTTAAATGTAAATGTAAATGTATATATATATAAAAGTCTGTAAATATATATATGTATATATATATAAAGTCTGTAAATATATATATATATATGTAAAAGTCTGTAAATATATATATATAAAAGTCTGTAAATATATATATATAAAAAAGTCTGTAAATATATACATACACAAGTCTGTAAATATATATATATAAAAGTCTGTAAATATATATATGTATATATATACATAAAAGTCTGTAAATATATATATGTATATATATATAAAAGTCTGTAAATATATATATGTATATATAATAATAATAATAATAATATATGCCATTTAGCAGACGCTTTTATCCAAAGCGACGTACAGTCATGTGTGCATACATTCTACGTATGGGTGGTCCCGGGGATCGAACCCACTACCCTGGCGTTACAAGCGCCATGCTCTACCAACTGAACTACAGAAGGACCACGATATATATATAAGTCTGTAAATATATATATATATATGTAAAAGTCTGTAAATATATATATATAAAAGTCTGTAAATATATATATAAAAGTCTGTAAATATATATATATAAAAGTCTGTAAATATATATATAAAAGTCTGTAAATATATATATATAAAATCTGTAAAGTATATATATATAAAATAGTCTGTAAATATATATATGTATATATATATATAAATAGTCTGTAAATATATATATGTATATATATATATAAAAGTCTGTAAATATATATATGTATATATATATAAAATCTGTAAATATATATATATATATATATATATATAAAAGTCTGTAAATATATATATGTAAAAGTCTATAAATATATATATATTAAAGTCTGTATATATATATATATAAAAGTCTGTAAAAATATATATATAAAAGTTTGTACATATATATATATAAAAGTCTGTAAATATATATATGTAAAAGTCTGTAAATATATATATGTATATATATTGCTAAATGACTTAAATGTATGTAAATGTATATAAAAGTCTGTAACTATATATATATATAAAAGTCTGTAAATATATTTATGTACAATTCTGTAAATATATATATATAAAAGTCTGTAAATATATATATACATACACAAGTCTGTAAATATATATATATATGCAAGTCTGTAAATATATATATTTATATATATATATATATATATAAAAGTCTGTAAATATATATATGTAAAATTATGTAGATATATATATATAAAAGTCTGTAAATATATATATGTAAAAGTCTGTAAATATATATATATATATATATATATAAAAGTCTGTAAATATATATATATACACAAGTCTGTAAATATATATATATATGCAAGTCTGTAAATATATATATAAAAGTCTGTAAATATATATATGTAAAATTCTGTAAATATATATAAATAAAAGTCTGTAAATAGATATATATAATATATAAAAGTCTGTAAATATATATATGATAAATATATATATATAAAAGTCTGTAAATATATATATGTAAAATTCTATAAATATATATATATAAAAGTCTGTAAATATATATATATAAAAGTCTGTAAATATATATATATAAAAGTCTGTAAATATATATTTATAAAAGTCTGTAAATATATATATACACAAGTCTGTAATATATATTTATAAAAGTCTGTAAATATATATATATATATATATATTAAAGTCTGTAAATACACAACTTGAAGCAACTTCATATTTAGCAACGGACATCGTTCTGATTGGCCAGTGAGGGTCCAAGCCTCAACACACCCACAACTTGTTCATTCATCAAAAGGCAGCACTTTCACGCCACCGCCAACTATTGCGCCCATAATTCCGGTTGTTAAAACACCTAAAATACATTAGGCTCTTCCTGTAATGCTTCCTCCAGCGATTTACCATTGGTTAGGTTTGTTAACATGGAGCCCTTGATGTTCTTTAAAGAAAAGAACCACAGTTATACTCATCCCAAAATAGCACCCTAATACCTATGTGGTGCACTACTATTGACAAGGTCCAATAAGACAAAGTAGTGCCTTGAATAGGGAATAGGGTGCCATTTGAGTTAGTTAAACGTTAAACGGAGACACTGAGAACAGTCCAGATGAATTACAGCACAGTATAAGAAATAAGCTTTAACAGTGAATTAATGGATGGACACAGCGCCCTAATGTGACAGGGTGAGATGTTCTCTGCCTGAGAACACTGAATAAATACACCTACTACACCATTCTCTCTCTCTCTGGCTCTCTCTGTCTCTCTCTCTCTCTCTCTCTCTCTCTGGCTCTCTGGCTCTCTCTCTCTCTTTCTGGCTTTCTCTCTCTCTCTCTCTGGCTCTCTCTCTCTTTCTCTCTCTCTCTCTCTCTCTCTCTCTCTCTCTCTCTCTCTCTCTCTCTCTCTCTCTCTCTCTCTCTCTCTCTCTCTCTCTCTCTCTCTGTCTCTGTCTCTGTCTCTGTCTTTCTCTCTCTCTCTCTCTGCCTCTCTCTGCCTCTCTCTGTCTGCTTCTCTCTCTCTCTTTCTCTTTCTCTTTCTCTGTCTGTCTGTCTGTCTGTCTGTCTGTCTGTCTGTCTGTCTGTCTGTCTGTCTGTCTGTCTGTCTGTCTGTCTGTCTGTCTGTCTGTCTGTCTGTCTGTCTGTCTGTCTGTCTGTCTGTCTGTCTGTCTGTCTGTCTGTCTGTCTGTCTGTCTGTCTGTCTGTCTGTCTGTCTGTCTGTCTGTCTGTCTGTCTGTCTGTCTGTTTCTGTGTCTCTCTTGCATTCTCTCTCTCTCTCTGTCTCTTTCTCTCTCCCCATTCCCCTCTCTCTTCTCCCCCTCTCCAGGTTTACAGATTGCCTCAGTGGTGCAGTGTTGAATGGAGGTCAGGGTATTAACATGGTTGGGTCCACCTCTGCCAAGTGTCCTGAGTAACCCCTATAATGTGCCCATTGTCTTAATGACGCTGTCAGAGGGCCCTCTCCTCCTCTCCTTCCTTCCCTCACTCAGATTTCCAGCACCAGTGCCCTGCTGTACCATGTTCATTTGAGCAGACCCCGCTCCAGGAAGGTTATTCTTTAGTGTGTCTGTCAGAGGTTGATAAACCTCTACACACCAGCCATCCATCAGAGAGGAGAGAGGAGGGAGGGAGGGAGGGAGGGAGAGGAGGGAGGGAGAGAGCAGCACACACACAGCCTGTCTCTGTTTCTGTCTGTCTGTCTGTCTGTCTGTCTGTCTGTCTGTCTGTCTGTCTGTCTGTCTGTCTGTCTGTCTGTCTGTCTGTCTGTCTGTCTGTCTGTCTGTCTGTCTGTCTGTCTGTCTGTCTGTCTGTCTGTCTGTCTGTCTGTCTGTCTGTCTGTCTGTTCTCTCTCTCTCTCTCTCTCTCTCTCTCTCTCTCTCTCTCTCTCTCTCTCTCTCTCTCTCCCTTTCTGTTTCTCTCTCTCTCCTGCTTTCTGCTGTTCTCCTCAATGGCAACGCTGTTCTCCTCAATGGCCATGCATATAGTGATATATATGTTATTATATAGTGATATATATGTTATTATATAGTGATATATATGTTATTATATAGTGATATATATGTTATTATATAGTGATATATCTGTTATTATATAGTGATATATCTGTTATTATATAGTGATATATCTGTTATTATATAGTGATATATATATGTTATTATATCGTGATATATAGTGATATATATGTTATTATATAGTGATATATATGTTATTATATAGTGATATATATGTTATTATATAGTGATATATATGTTATTATGTAGTGATATATATGTTATTATATAGTGGTATATATGTGTTATTATATAGTGATATATATGTTATTATATAGTGATATATATGTTATTATATAGTGATATATATGTTATTATATAGTGGTATATATATGTTATTATATAGTGATATATATGTTGTTATATAGTGATATATATGTTATTATATAGTGATATATATGTTATTATATAGTGGTATATATATGTTATTATATAGTCATATATATGTTATTATATAGTGATATATATGTTATTATATAGTGATATATATGAATCAAATCAAATCAAATCTAATTGTATTTGTCACATACACATGGTTAGCAGATGTTAATGCGAGTGTAGCGAAATGCTTGTGCTTCTAGTTCCGACAATGCAGTGATAACCAACAAGTAATCTAACAATTCCAAAACTACTGTCTTATACACAGTGTAAGGGGATAAGGAATATGTACATAAGGATATATGAATGAGTGATGGTACAGAGCAGCATACAGTAGATGGTATCGAGTACAGTATATACATATGAGATGAGTGTGTAGACAAAGTAAACAAAGTGGCATAGTTAAAGTGGCTAGTGATACATGTATTACATAAGGATGCAGTCGATGATGTAGAGTACAGTATATACATATGCATATGAGATGAATAATGTAGGGTAAGTAACATTATATAAGGTAGCATTGTTTAAAGTGGCTAGTGATATATTTACATCATTTCCCATCAATTCCCATTATTCAAATGGCTGGAGTTGGGTCAGTGTCAATGACAGTATGTTGGCAGCAGCCACTCAATGTTAGTGGTGGCTGTTTAACAGTCTGATGGCCTTGAGATAGAAGCTGTTTTTCAATCTCTCGGTCCCAGCTTTGATGCACCTGTACTGACCTCGCCTTCTGGATGATAGCGGGGTGAACAGGCAGTGGTTCGGTGGTTGATGTCCTTGATGATCTTTATGGCCTTCCTGTAACAACGGGTGGTGTAGGTGTCCTGGAGGGCAGGTAGTTTGCCCCCGGTGATGCGTTGTGCAGTCCTCACTACCCTCTGGAGAGCCTTACGGTTGAGGGCGGAGCAGTTGCCGTACCAGGCGGTGATACAGCCCGCCAGGATGCTCTCGATTGTGCATCTGTAGAAGTTTGTGAGTGCTTTTGGTGACAAGCCGAATTTCTTCAGCCTCCTGAGGTTGAATAGGCGCTGCTGCGCCTTCTTCACGACGCTGTCAGTGTGAGTGGACCAATTCAGTTTGTCTGTGATGTGTATGCCGAGGAACTTAAACTAGCTACCCTCTCCACTACTGTTCCATCGATGTGGATAGGGGGGAGTTCCCTCTGCTGTTTCCTGAAGTCCACAATCATCTCCTTAGTTTTGTTGACGTTGAGTGTGAGGTTATTTTCCTGACACCACACTCCGAGGGCCCTCACCTCCTCCCTGTAGGCCGTCTCGTCGTTGTTGGTAATCAAGCCTACCACTGTCGTGATATATAGTGATATATATGTTATTATATAGTGGTATATATATGTTATTATGTAGTGATATATATGTTATTATATAGTGATATATATGTTATTATATCGTGATATATATGTTATTATGTAGTGATATATATGTTATTATATAGTGGTATATATATGTTATTATATAGTGATATATATATATATATATGTTATTATATAGTGATATATATGTTATTATGTAGTGATATCTATATATATGTTATTATATAGTGATATATATGTTATTATATGGTGATATATATGTTATTATATAGTGGTATATATATGTTATTATATAGTGATATATATGTTATTATGTAGTGATATATATGTTATTATATAGTGGTATATATATGTTATTATATAGTGATATATATATATATATATGTTATTATATAGTGATATATATGTTATTATGTAGTGATATCTATATATATGTTATTATATAGTGATATATAGTGATACGTATGTTATTATGTAGTGATATCTATATATATGTTATTATATAGTGATATATATGTTATTATGTAGTGATATATATGTTATTATGTAGTGATATATATGTTATATAGTGATATATATGTTATTATATAGTGATATATATGTTAGTATGTAGTGATATATATGTCATTATGTAGTGATATATATGTTATTATATAGTGATATATATGTTATTATATAGTGATATATAGTGATATATATAGATATCACTACATAATAACATATATATGTTATTATGTAGTTGTAAGGGCGTTCGTCTGTTGAAGGAGAGTCGGACCAAAATGCAGCGTGGTGGTTACTCATGTTCTTTAATATTGAATAGCGATACATGAAATAACTTATAAATATACAAAACAACAAACGGAACGTGAAAACCTATACAGCCTGTCTGGTGAACACTACACAGAGACAGGAACAATCACCCACGACATACACAGTGAAACCCCGGCTACCTAAATATGGTTCCCAATCAGAGACAACGAGAATCACCTGACTCTGATTGAGAACCGCCTCAGGCAGCCAAACCTATGCTACACCCCTACTCAGCCGCAATCCCAATGCCTACAAAACCCCAATACGAAACACAACAAAATAAACCCATGTCACACCCTGGCCTGACCAAATATATAACGAAAACACAAAATACTATGACCAAGGCGTGACAGAACCCCCCGTAAGGTAAAGTGGACTCCCGACACACCTCAAAACCATAGGGAGGGTCCGGGTGGGCGTCTGTCCATGGTGGCGGCTCCGGCTCAGGACGTGTACCCCACTCCATTAATGTCATAGTTCCTCCCCTTCGCGTTCTGGGATAATCCACCCTCGCCGCCGGCCATGGCCTAATCGTCCTCACCCAGAACCCCACCGGACTGAAGGGCAGCTCGTGACTGAGGGGCAGCTCGTGACTGAGGGGCAGCTCGTGACTGAGGGGCAGCTCAGGAATGAGGGGAAGCTGGAACTGAGGGGAAGCTCGGGACTGAGGGGAAGCCTGGGACTGAGGGGGAGCCCGGGACTGAGGGGAAGCCCAGTACTGAGGGGAAGCCCAGTACTGAGAGGAAGCCAGTACTGAGATGAAGCTCAGGCAGGTAGTTGGCTCTGGCAGATCCTGGCTGGCTGGCGGATCTGGAAGAGTCTGGTTGACTGGCAGATCTGGAAGATCATGGCTGACTGGCAGATCTAGCTGCTCTGGCTGCTCCATGTAGACTGGCAGCTCTGTCTGCTCCATGCAGATTGGCAGCTCTGGCTACTCCATGCAGATTGGCAGTTCTGGCTGCTCCATGCAGACTGGCAGCTCTGGCTGCTCCATGCAGACTGGCATCTCTGGCTGCTCCATGCAGATTGACAGCTCTGGCTGCTCCATGCAGACTGGCAGCTCTGTGCAGACTGGCAGCTCTATGCAGACTGACAGCTCTGGCTGCTCTATGCAGACTGGCAGCTCTGGCTGCTCCATACAACCTGGCAGCTCTGGCTGCTCCATGCAGACTGGCAGCTCTGTGCAGACTGGCAGCTCTATGCAGACTGACAGCTCTGGCTGCTCCATGCAGTCTGACAGCTCAGGCTGCTCCGAACAGGCAGGAGGCTCCGGCAGCGCTGTAGAGGAGGAAGGCTCTGGAATCGCTGAACAGGCGGGAGACTCCGACAGCGCTGTAGAGGAGGAAGGCTCTGGCTGCGCTGAACAGGCAGGAGGCTCCGGCAGCGCAGGAGAGGAGAAAGGCTCTGGCTGCGCTAAACAGGCGGGAGACTCCAGCAGCGCTGCAGAGGAGGAAAGTGCTGGCTGCGCTGAACAGGCGAGGCGCACTGAAGGCCTGGTGCGTGGTGCTGGAACTGGTGGTACTGGATCGAGGACACGCACAGGAAGCCTGGTGTGGGGAGCTGCCACCGGAGGACTGGTGTGTGAAGGTGGCACAGGATGGACCGGACCGTGAAGTTGTACTGGAGAGTCTGAGAGCAGGACTGGCACAGGACGTGCAAGGCCTAGTGCAAGGCCTAGTGCATGAGGCTGGCACAATTTTCACCAGCCGACTAACACGCACCTCAGGACGAGTATGGAGCGCTGACCCAGGTGCCATCAAATCCCCGACACGCTCCGTCGGACGAATCTTGTACCTAAAGCACCAAGCTAGCAACTCCCTCATTACTCTCATCTTCACTTTCCCCATTAACTCCTTCACAGTCTCTGCTTCGCTCACCTCTAACACCGGCTCTGGTTCTGTTCTCCTCCTTGGCTCCTCACGATTAACAAGGAGAGTTGGCTCAGGTCTATCTCCTGACTCTGCCACTCTCCCTCTGAGCCCCCCCGCAATACATTTTTGGGGCTGACTCACAGGCTTTCCTCTGCGCCGTCGTGATTGTCTCTCCAACTCCATTCTTCTATAACCTTCTTCGCACTGCTCCAGCGAATCACAGGCGGGCTCCGGCACTCTCTCTGGGTCGAACGCTCACCTGTCTATTTCCTCCCATGTCGTATAGTCCATACTTCTGCTGTCCATAACGTCCTCCCTTCGCTGCTCCTGCTGTCGCTGCCTGTTACCACGCCGCTTGGTCCGGGTGTGGTGGGTGATTCTGTAACGGCGTTCGTCTGTTCAAGGAGAGTCGGACCAAAATGCAGCGTGTTGGTTACTCATGTTCTTTAATGTAGAATAGCGATACATGAAATAACTTATAAATATACAAAACAACAAACAGAACGTGAAAACCTATACAGCCTGTCTGATGAACACTAACACGGAGACAGGAACAATCACCCACGAAGTACACAGTGAAACCCCGGCTACCTAAATATGGTTCCCAATCAGAGACAACGAGAATCACCTGACTCTGATTGAGAACCGCCTCAGGCAGCCAAACCTATGCTACACCCCTACTCAGCCGCAATCCCAATGCCTACAAAACCCCAATACGAAACACAACAAAATAAACCCATGTCACACCCTGGCCTGACCAAATATATAACGAAAACACAAAATACTACGACCAAGGCGTGACAGTAGTGATATCTATATATATGTTATTATGTAGTGATATCTATATATATGTTATTATATAGTGATATATATGTTATTATATAGTGATATATATGTTATTATATAGTGATATATGTTATTATGAAGTGATATATATGTTATTATATAGTGATATATATATGTTATTATGTAGTGATATCTATATATATGTTATTATATATACAGATACAGCCCTTGGTTCACTCCAGACCTGACTGCCTCGACCAGCACAAAAACATCCTGTGGCGGACTGCAATAGCATCGAATAGCCCCGTGATATGCAACTGTTCAGGGAAGTCAGGAACCAATACACGCAGTCAGTCAGGAAAGCTAAGGCCAGCTTCTTCAGGCAGAAGTTTGCATCCTGTAGCTCCAACTCCAAAAAGTTCTGGGACACTGTGAAGTCCATGGAGAACAAGAGCACCTCCTCCCAGCTGCCCACTGCACTGAGGCTAGGAAACACGGTCTCCACCGATAAATCCATGATTATCGAAAACTTCAATAAGCACTTCTCAACGGCTGGCCATGTCTTCCGCCTGGCTACTCCAACCTCGACCAACAGCTCCGCCCCCCGTAGCTCCTCACCCAAGCCTCTCCAGGTTCTCCTTTACCCAAATCCAGATAGCAGATGTTCTGAAAGAGCTGCAAAACCTGGACCCGTACAAATCAGCTGGGCTTCACAATCTGGACCCGCTATTTCTGAAACTATCTGCCGCCATTGTCGCAACCCCTATTACCAGCCTGTTCAACCTCTCTTTCATATCGTCTGAGATCCCCAAGGATTGAAAGCTGCCGCAGTCATCCCCTCTTCAAAGGGGGAGACACCCTGGACCCAAACTGTTACAGACCTATATCCATCCTGCCCTGCCTATCTAAGGTCTTCGAAAGCCAAGTCAACAAACAGGTCACTGACCATCTCGAATCCCACCGTACCTTCTCCGCTGTGCAATCTGGTTTCCGAGCCGGTCACGGGTGCACCTCAGCCACACTCAAGGTACTAAACGATATCATAACCGCCATCGATAAAAGACAGTACTGTGCAGCCGTCTTCATCGACCTCGCCAAGGCTTTCGACTCTGTCAATCACCATATTCTTATCGGCAGACTCAACAGCCTCGGTTTTTCGGATGACTGCCTTGCCTGGTTCACCAATTACTTTGCAGACAGAGTTCAGTGTGTCAAATCGGAGGGCATGCTGTCCGGTCCTCTGGCAGTCTCTATGGGGGTGCCACAGGGTTCAATTCTCGGGCCGACTCTTTTCTCTGTGTATATCAATGATGTTGCTCTTGCTGCGGGCGATTCCCTGATCCACCTCTACGCAGACGACACCATTCTATATACTTTCGGCCCGTCATTGGACACTGTGCTATCTAACCTCCAAACGAGCTTCAATGCCATACAGCACTCCTTCCGTGGCCTCCAACTGCTCTTAAACGCGAGTAAAACCAAATGCATGCTTTTCAACCGATCGCTGCCTGCACCCGCATGCCCGACTAGCATCACCACCCTGGATGGTTCCGACCTTGAATATGTGGACATCTATAAGTACCTAGGTGTCTGGCTAGACTGCAAACTCTCCTTCCAGACCCACATCAAACATCTCCAATCGAAAATCAAATCAAGAGTCGGCTTTCTATTCCGCAACAAAGCCTCCTTCACTCACGCTGCCAAGCTTACCCTAGTAAAACTGACTATCCTACCGATCCTCGACTTCGGCGATGTCATCTACAAAATGGCTTCCAACACTCTACTCAGCAAACTGGATGCAGTCTATCACAGTGCCATCCGTTTTGTCACTAAAGCACCTTATACCACCCACCACTGCAACTTGTATGCTCTAGTCGGCTGGCCCTCACTACATATTCGTCGCCAGACCCACTGGCTCCAGGTCATCTACAAGTCCATGCTAGGTAAAGCTCCGCCTTATCTCAGTTCACTGGTCACGATGGCAACACCCATCCGTAGCACGCGCTCCAGCAGGTGTATCTCACTGATCATCCCTAAAGCCAACACATCATTTGGCCGCCTTTCGTTCCAGTACTCTGCTGCCTGTGACTGGAACGAATTGCAAAAATCGCTGAAGTTGGAGACTTTATCTCCCTCACCAACTTCAAACATCAGCTATCCGAGCAGCTAAACGATCGCTGCAGCTGTACATAGTCTATAGGAAAATAGCCCACCCATTTTCACCTACCTCATTCCCATACTGTTTTTTATACTGTTTTTATTTATTTATTTTTCTGCTCTTTTGCACACCAATATCTCTACCTGTACATGACCATCTGATCATTTATCACTCCAGTGTTAATCTGCAAAACTGTATTATTCGCCTACCTCCTCATGCCTTTTGCACACATTGTATATAGACTGCCCATTTTTTTCTACTGTGTTATTGACTTGTTAATTGTTTATTCCATGTGTAACTCTGTGTTGTCTGTTCACACTGCTATGCTTTATCTTGGCCAGGTCGCAGTTGCAAATGAGAACTTGTTCTCAACTAGCCTACCTGGTTAAATAAAGGTGAAATAAAATAAAAATAAAATAAAAATATAGTGATATATATGTTATTATGTAGTGATATATATATATATATATGTTATTATATAGTGGTATATATATATGTTATTATATAGTGATATATATGTTATTATGTAGTGATATATATGTTATTATATAGTGATATATAGTGATATATATGTTATTATATAGTGATATATATATGTTATTATATAGTGATATATAGTGATATATGTTATTATATAGTGCTATATATATGTTATTATATAGTGATATATATGTTATTAGGTAGTGATATATATATGTTATTATATAGTGATATATAGTGATATATATATATGTTATTATATAGTGATATATAGTGATATATAGGTTATTAGGTAGTGATATATATGCAAATAGTCTGGGTAGCCATTTGATTAGGTGTTCAGGAGTCTTATGGCTTGGAGGGTAGAAGCTGTTCAGAAGCCTCTTGGACCTTGACTTGTTCCGTTTTCTGTGAAGTGGCAGAGAGAACAGTCGATGACTCGGGTGGCTGGAGTCTTTTCCGGGCCTTCCTCTGACACCGCCTGGTATAGAGGTCCTGGATGGCAGGGAGCTTGGCATAATAAACACTATATACTATAAATACTCTGAATCTGGTGACAGTATTAGGTCTACTCACGGACTCGGTTCAACCTGCGCTCATTTTCAGTATCTCTGAGTAAGACATTTCCCAAACTCTGCTACCTCAAAGTAGAACTGACATGCATGTTATTTGGAGTTCAAAGAAACAATTTTGTAGCACCTGTGCTCAGGAAACGCTTCTGTCAAAAGTCCCTCCCTCTGTTTCCGACTTTCTCTCTACCACAATAGAGCTTCAAGGGAGCAGCAGCTTGCCTGACAATTCTTGGCTTCAATTGTCTCTCTGCTTTCCCTTCTATTCATGTGGGGAGAAATAATGTCAAGTATCAGAGTGTAAAGAAGTGTCAGAGAGAGAGAGAGAGAGAGAGAGAGAGAGACAGAGAGAGAGAGACAGAGAGAGAGAGAGAGAGAGACAGAGATAGACAGAGAGACAGAGAGAGAGAGACAGAGAGAGAGAGAGAGAGAGAGACAGTAAATCTCAGTAAGACAAAAATGATGGTGTTCCAAAAACGGTCCATCAACTCCACAGGTAACTTCCACAAAGCAGTGAACGATCTGAGAGAAAAGGCAAGAAGGGCATTCTATGCCATCAAAAGGAACATAAAATTCGACATACCAATTAGGATCTGGCTAAAAATACTTTAATCAGTTATAGCACCCATTGCCCTTTACTGTTGTGAGGTCTGGGGTCCGCTCACCAACCAAGAATTCACAAAATGGAACAAACACCCCCAAAAAATATCCTCCATGTACAATGTAAAACAAACAAATAATGCAGAGCAGAATTAGGCCGATACCTCAACATTTTCTAAATTCATAAAATAGACGTTAAATTCTACAACCACCTAAAACGAAGCTATTCCCCAAACCGTCCATAATCCTCTTAAGGATCAGACCCTTTTTTTCCATTTCCTTCTAAAAATGACAAATGTACTTCCTGTAGCTCCGGACCTGAAGCAAGGATATACATATTCTATATTATATTATTCTATATATACATATTATATATGATATTATTCTACATTATATTATTATAATATTATAATATTATATTATTATATATTATTCTATATATACATATTCTATATCATATTATTCTATATTATATTATTATATATATACATATTATATATTATATTATTATATATATACATATTATATATTATATTATTGTCACGCCTTGGTCATTGTATTTTGTGTTTTTGTTATATGTTTGGGTAGGCCAGGGTGTGACATGGGTTTATATGTTGTGTTTCGTATTGGGGTTTGTATTATTTGGGATCGCGGCTGATTAGGGGTGTGGTATAGGCTTGGCTGCCTGAGGCGATTCTCTTTTAGAGTCAGGTGCTTATCGTTGTCTCTGATTGGGAACCGTATTTAGGCAGCCTGAGTTTCGCTTTGTATTTTGTGGGTGTTTGTTCCTGTCTCTGTGTAGTGTTCACCAGATAGGCTGTAATTAGTTTCACGTTCCGTTCTGTTGTTTTTGTATTTAGTATTTTCATGTACCGCGATTCATTTCATTAAAGTCATGAGTAACCAACACGCTGCATTTCGGTCCGACTCTCTTTCTTCAACAGACGAACGCCCTTACAACATCCGCAGAGTACGACCCTGCCTCACACAGGAAGCGGCGCAGGTCCTAATCCAGGCACTTGTCATCTCCCGTCTGGATTACTGCAACTCGCTGTTGGCTGGGCTCCCTGCCTGTGCCATTAAACCCCTACAACTCATCCAGAACGCCGCAGCCCGTCTGGTGTTCAACCTTCCCAAGTTCTCTCACGTCACCCCGCTCCTCCGCTCTCTCCACTGGCTTCCAGTTGAAGCTCGCATCCGCTACAAGACCATGGTTCTTGCCTACGGAGCTGTGAGGGGAACGGCACCTCAGTACCTCAAGGCTCTGATCAGGCCCTACACCCAAACAAGGGCACTGCGTTCATCCACCTCTGGCCTGCTCGCCTCCCTACCACTGAGGAAGTACAGTTCCCGCTCAGCCCAGTCAAAACTGTTCGCTGCTCTGGCCCCCCAATGGTGGAACAAACTCCCTCACGACGCCAGGACAGCGGAGTCAATCACCACCTTCCGGAGACACCTGAAACCCCACCTCTTTAAGGAATACCTAGGATAGGATAAGTAATCCCTCTCATCCCCCTTTAAGATTTAGATCCACTATTGTAAAGTGGCTGCTCCACTGGATGTCATAAGGTGAACGCACCAATTTGTAAGTCGCTCTGGATAAGAGCATCTGCTAAATGACTTAAATGTAAATGTAAATGTAGATCTGGTAGAATATAACACATTAGATCTGGTAGAATATAACACATTAGATCATAACACATTAGATCTGGTAGAATATAACACATTAGATACATGTAATCCATTTGTTTTCTTCATCATCGTTGACACGCAAGGGAAAGGCCGTACAATCAGGCCGTACAATCAGGCCGTACAATCAGGCCGTACAATCAGGCCGTATAATCAGGCGGTACAATCAGGCCGTAAATCAGGCCGTACAATCAGGCCGTACAATCAGGCCGTATAATCAGGCCGCACAATCAGGCCGCATAATCAGGCGGTACAATCAGGCGGTACAATCAGGCGGTACAATCAGGCGGTATAATCAGGCCGTACAATCAGGCGGTACAATCAGGCCGTACAATCAGGCCGTACAATCAGTCCATACAATCAGGCCGTACAAAATGCCGTACAATCAGGCCGTACAAAAGGCCGTACAATCAGGCCGTACAAAAGGCCGTACAATCAGGCCGTACAAAAGGCCGTACAATCAGGCCGTACAAAAGGCCGTACAATCAGGCCGTACAAAAGGCCGTACAATCAGGCCGTACAATCAGGCCGTACAATCAGGCCGTACAATCAGATTTGGAATTTCAGAGCAATTAGGACTTTGGCCACCAGATTGTCTCAGGAAGAAAAATCAAAGCCAGATTACTGAATGTAACTACATTATTTACCTTCAGAGGTGAATGTATCAAACCAGTTGCCGTGATAGAGGTGTTTTGTTGTTCTTCACTCTCCTCAAACAACAGCATGGTATTTGTTCACTGTAATAGCTACTGTTAATTGGACAGTGCAGTTAGATTAACAAGAATTGAAGCTTTCTGCCCGTATAAGACATGTCTATGTCCTGGAAAGATGGCTGTTACTTACAACGTCATTCTAGTCACAGCGTAGCCTAGTGGTTAGAGTGTAGAGGTGGCAGGTAGCCTAGTGGTTAGAGTGTAGAGGTGGCAGGTAGCCTAGTGGTTAGAGTGTAGAGGTGGTAGGGTAGCCTAGTGGTTAGAGTGTAGAGGTGGCAGGGTAGCCTAGTGGTTAGAGTGTAGAGGTGGCAGGGTAGTCTAGTGGTTAGAGTGTAGAGGTGGCAGGGTAGCCTAGTGGTTAGAGTGTAGAGGTGGCAGGGTAGCCTAGTAGTTAGAGCGTTGGACTAGTAACCGGAAGGTTGCGAGTTCAAACCCCCGAGCTGACAAGGTACAAATCTGACGTTCTGCCCCTGAACAAGGCAGTTAACCCACTGTTCCCAGGCCGTCATTGAAAATAAGAATGTGTTCTTAACTGACTTGCCTCGTTAAATAAAGGTAAAATAAATAAAAAATATATATAAACATTAGCGCACGTTAGCAACAATCGTCGCGGTTTAGGGACACTGATCTGTAGAGGTTAAATGGTGATAATGATTAGACTATTTCTTCACGTTATAAGCGCAGGAGAAGGCTATCAATGCAAATGTTCCAAAATGCAATTAGAAGGAAAACTCTGTTCTCAAAAGTGCACCGCAAATTAACAACAGTCCCGGACACTGATCCAGTAGAGGATAACAAAGCCATCACCTACACAGAGATGAACCTGGAGAAGAGTCCTGTAAACAAGCCTGTCACAAGCCTGTCCTGGGGCTCTGTTCACAAACACAAACACATCCCACAGAGCCCCAGGACAGCAGCACAATTACACCCAACCACATCATGAGAAAACAAAAAGATAATTCCTTGATAATTATTAAACCAAAAAAAAAACCCAGAGCAGGGCTATTTGGCCCTAAACAGAGAGTGGCAGAATACCTGACCCCTGTGACTGACCCTAAACAGAGAGTACACAGTGGCAGAATACCTGACCACTGTGACTGACCCTAAACAGAGAGTGGCAGAATACCTGACCCCTGTGACTGACCCTAAACAGAGAGTACACAGTGGCAGAATACCTGACCACTGTGACTGACCCTAAACAGAGAGTGGCAGAATACCTGACCCCTGTGACTGACCCTAAACAGAGAGTACACAGTGGCAGAATACCTGACCACTGTGACTGACCCTAAACAGAGAGTACACAGTGGCAGAATACCTGACCACTGTGACTGACCCTAAACAGAGAGTACACAGTGGCAGAATACCTGACCACTGTGACTGACCCTAAACAGAGAGAACACAGTGGCAGAATACCTGACCACTGTGACTGACCCTAAACAGAGAGTGGCAGAATACCTGACCACTGTGACTGGC
The DNA here is from genome assembly GCF_021184085.1 of Oncorhynchus gorbuscha. Classification (NCBI taxonomy): domain Eukaryota; kingdom Metazoa; phylum Chordata; class Actinopteri; order Salmoniformes; family Salmonidae; genus Oncorhynchus; species Oncorhynchus gorbuscha. The sequence goes on along the minus strand of NW_025748327.1, from coordinate 11,624 downwards.
CCCAAACAGAGACTACACATTGGCAGAATACCTGACCACTGTGACTGGCCCTAAACAGAGACTACACATTGGCAGCCTAACCCCAAAATCTAACTGTAACTTCTAACCCCAAAACCTAACTCTAAATCAAACCGAACCTTAACTTTAACCTCAAAACCTAACCCCAACCCCAGAACCCAAACATAAACCTAACCCTAAAACCTAACCCAAACCCTGAACCCTAACCCCAGAACCCAAACATAAACCTAACCCTAAAACATACCCCTAAACCCAAACTCTGAACCCTAACCCCAGAACCCAAACATAAACCTAACCCTAAAACATACCCCTAAACCCAAACTCTGAACCCTAACCCCAGAACCCAAACATAAACCTAACCCTAAAACATACCCCTAAACCCAAACCCTGAACCCTAACCCCAGAACCCAAACATAAACCTAACCCTAAAACCTAACCCAAACCCAGAAACCTAACCCTAACCCCGGAACCCACGCATAAACGTAACCCTAAAACATAACCCTAAACCCTGAACCCTAACCCTAACCCCAGAACCCTAACCATAACCTTAATACTAACCCAAACCCAAAACCTAACCCTAACCATAACCCCAAAATCTCATGGGATTCTACCGATATAATTGGTTGTCAAGGTACCGGTATTCACTTCTACAATGATAGACGTGTCAAAAGAGACCTCAAAAGGTGACATGTCCAGGGCTTTATATCATGACTAGAGCTGAGGTGATATGTCCAGGGCTTTATATCATGACCGGGGCTGAGGTGATATGTCCAGGGCTTTATATCATGACTAGAGCTGAGGTGACATCTTCAGGGCTTTATATCATGACCGGGGCTGAGGTGATATGTCCAGGGCTTTATATCATGACCGGGGCTGAGGTGACATGTCCAGGGCTTTATATCATGACTAGAGCTGAGGTGACATGTCCAGGGCTTTATATCATGACCAGGGCTGAGGTGACATGTCCAGGGCTTTATATCATGACCAGGGCTGAGGTGACATGTCCAGGGCTTTATATCATGACCAGGGCTGAGGTGACATGTCCAGGGCTTTATATCATGACCGGGGCTGAGGTGATATGTCCAGGGCTTTATATCATGACCGGGGCTGAGGTGACATGTCCAGGGCTTTATATCACCAGGGAGGCCAGACAGCCACCATGTTATGTTGTGAGTGTAGCAGGGAGACCAGAGAGTTGTGTTGTGAGTGTAGTAGGGAGGTCAGACAGCCACCATGTTGTGTTGTGAGTGTAGTAGGGAGGCCAGACAGCCACCATGTTGTGTTGTGAGTGTAGTAGGCAGGTGATTGCAGGAAACAACAATCCGCTGAGACAGAGACTTTAAGTAAGAGTGATTCTCTCCCACATCCTAAAACTATGGACCACTTTCCACCGTGACCTTCAGACGAGTCCCAGGATGAAATTGGATGATTGGTCCAGGGGACACGGGATGGGGGTGTGTGAGAGGTTTTGTGTGTGTGTGTGTGTGTGTGTGTGTGTGTGTGTGTGTGTGTGTGTGTGTGTCTGTGTGTGTGTGTAGCAGGTGGTTATGCTGCCAACCCTGAAGATGAGCGAAGCAGTCTTCTGGATCCACTTCGCTGACATCTGATCACTGCTCTGGTGCATCTCAGCCAATCACCACGACCTGAACTGTGATCTCCGGTGAATCTCGGCCAATCACCACGACCTGTACTGTGGTCATGAAATGCCTCAGTGTGGCAACAGCACTATCAGCAGGTATTAGGATGGTATCTGAGGAAGATGGGTCCCGACTGGCCCCGTCACAAAATGTATGACTCACCTGACTGTGTCAAAGTAGACAGTGTATCAGTGTATCAGTGTATCAGTGTATCAGTGTATCAGTGTATCAGTGTATCAGTGTATCAGTGTGTCAGTGTGTCAGTGTATCAGTGTATCAGTGTATCAGTGTGTCAAAGTAGTGTATCAGTGTATCAGTGTATCAGTGTATCAGTGTATCAGTGTGTCAGTGTATCAGTGTATCAGTGTATCAGTGTATCAGTGTATCAGTGTATCAGTGTATCAGTGTGTCAGTGTATCAGTGTGTCAGTGTATCAGTGTATCAGTGTATCAGTGTGTCAGTGTATCAGTGTATCAGTGTATCAGTGTATCAGTGTGTCAGTGTATCAATGTATCAGTGTATCAGTGTATCAGTGTATCAGTGTGTCAGTGTATCAGTGTGTCAGTGTATCAGTGTATCAGTGTATCAGTGTATCAGTGTGTCAAAATAGACAGTGTGTCAGTGTGTCAGTGTATCAGTGTATCAGTGTGTCAAAGTAGACAGTGTATCAGTGTATCAGTGTATCAGTGTATCAGTGTATCAGTGTGTCAAAATAGACAGTGTATCAGTGTATCAGTGTGTCAAAATAGACAGTGTATCAGTGTATCAGTGTATCAGTGTGTCAGTGTATCAGTGTATCAGTGTATCAGTGTATCAGTGTGTCAGTGTATCAGTGTATCAGTGTATCAGTGTATCAGTGTGTCAAAGTAGTGTATCAGTGTATCAGTGTATCAGTGTATCAGTGTATCAGTGTATCAGTGTGTCAGTGTATCAGTGTAGACAGTGTATCAGTGTATCAGTGTATCAGTGTATCAGTGTATCAGTGTGTCAGTGTATCAGTGTATCAGTGTATCAGTGTGTCAAAGTAGTGTATCAGTGTATCAGTGTATCAGTGTATCAGTGTATCAGTGTGTCAAAGTAGACAGTGTATCAGTGTATCAGTGTATCAGTGTATCAGTGTGTCAGTGTATCAGTGTATCAGTGTATCAGTGTATCAGTGTGTCAAAGTAGTGTATCAGTGTATCAGTGTATCAGTGTGTCAGTGTATCAGTGTATCAGTGTATCAGTGTATCAGTGTGTCAGTGTATCAGTGTATCAGTGTATCAGTGTATCAGAGTAGACAGTGTATCAGTGTGTCAAAATAGAGAGTGTGTCAGTGTGTCAGTGTATCAGTGTATCAGTGTGTCAAAGTAGACAGTGTATCAGTGTATCAGTGTATCAGTGTATCAGTGTATCAGTGTGTCAGTGTATCAGTGTATCAGTGTATCAGTGTATCAGTGTATCAGTGTGTCAAAGTAGTGTATCAGTGTATCAGTGTATCAGTGTGTCAGTGTATCAGTGTATCAGTGTATCAGTGTATCAGTGTATCAGTGTGTCAAAGTAGTGTATCAGTGTATCAGTGTATCAGTGTATCAGTGTATCAGTGTGTCAAAGTAGTGTATCAGTGTGTCAAAGTAGTGTATCAGTGTATCAGTGTATAATATATCAGTGTATCAGTGTATCAGTGTGTCAGTGTATCAGTGTATCAGTGTATCAGTGTATCAGTGTATCAGTGTATCAGTGTGTCAGTGTATCAGTGTGTCAGTGTATCAGTGTATCAGTGTATCAGTGTGTCAGTGTATCAGTGTATCAGTGTATCAGTGTATCAGTGTGTCAGTGTATCAATGTATCAGTGTATCAGTGTATCAGTGTATCAGTGTGTCAGTGTATCAGTGTGTCAGTGTATCAGTGTATCAGTGTATCAGTGTGTCAAAATAGACAGTGTGTCAGTGTGTCAGTGTATCAGTGTATCAGTGTGTCAAAGTAGACAGTGTATCAGTGTATCAGTGTATCAGTGTATCAGTGTATCAGTGTGTCAAAATAGACAGTGTATCAGTGTATCAGTGTGTCAAAATAGACAGTGTATCAGTGTATCAGTGTATCAGTGTGTCAGTGTATCAGTGTATCAGTGTATCAGTGTGTCAGTGTATCAGTGTATCAGTGTATCAGTGTATCAGTGTGTCAAAGTAGTGTATCAGTGTATCAGTGTATCAGTGTATCACTGTATCAGTGTGTCAGTGTATCAGTGTAGACAGTGTATCAGTGTATCAGTGTATCAGTGTATCAGTGTATCAGTGTGTCAGTGTATCAGTGTATCAGTGTATCAGTGTGTCAAAGTAGTGTATCAGTGTATCAGTGTATCAGTGTATCAGTGTATCAGTGTGTCAAAGTAGACAGTGTATCAGTGTATCAGTGTATCAGTGTATCAGTGTGTCAGTGTATCAGTGTATCAGTGTATCAGTGTATCAAATCAAATCAAATCAAATTTATTTATATAGCCCTTCGTACATCAGCTGATATCTCAAAGTGCTGTACAGAAACCCAGCCTAAAACCCCAAACAGCAAACAATGCAGGTGTAAAAGCACGGTGGCTAGGAAAAACTCCCTAGAAAGGCCAAAACCTAGGAAGAAACCTAGAGAGGAACCGGGCTATGTGGGGTGGCCAGTCCTCTTCTGGCTGTGCCGGGTAGAGATTATAACAGAAAATGACCAAGATGTTCAAATGTTCATAAATGACCAGCATGGTCAAATAATAATAAGGCAGAACAGTTGAAACTGGAGCAGCAGCACAGTCAGGTGGACTGGGGACAGCAAGGAGCCATCATGTCAGGTAGTCCTGGGGCACGGTCCTAGGGCTCAGGTCCTCCGAGAGAGAGAAAGAAAGAGAGAATTAGAGAGAGCATATGTGGGGTGGCCAGTCCTCTTCTGGCTGTGCCGGGTGGAGATTATAACAGAACGTGGCCAAGATGTTCAAATGTTCATAAATGACCAGCATGGTTGAATAATAGTAAGGCAGAACAGTTGAAACTGGAGCAGGAGCATGGCCAGGTGGACTGGGGACAGCAAGGAGTCCTCATGTCAGGTAGTCCTGGGACATGGTCCTAGGGCCCAGGCCAGTTGAAACTGGAGCAGCAGCATGGCCAGGTGGACTGGGGACAGCAAGGAGTCATCATGTCAGGTAGTCCTGGGGCATGGTTCTAGGGCTCAGGTCCTCCGAGAGAGAGAAAGAAGGAGAGAAGGAGAGAATTAGAGAACGCACACTTAGATTTACACAGGACACCGAATAGGACAGGAGAAGTACTCCAGATAAACAAACTGACCCTAGCCCCCGACACATAAACTACTGCAGCATAAATACTGGAGGCTGAGACAGGAGGGGTCAGGAGACACTGTGGCCCCATCCGAGGACACCCCGGACAGGGCCAAACAGGAAGGATATAACCCCACCCACTTTGCCAAAGCACAGCCCCCACACCACTAGAGGGAAATCTTCAACCACCAACTTACCATCCTGAGACAAGGCCGAGTATAGCCCACAAAGATCTCCGACACGGTACAACCCAAGGGGGGAAACCCAGACAGGCCGACCACAACAGTGAATCAACCCACCCAGGTGACGCACCCCCAGGGACGGCACGAGAGAGCCCCAGCAAGCCAGTGACTCAGCCCCCGTAACAGGGTTAGAGGCAGAGAATCCCAGTGGAAAAGGGGAACCGGCCAGGCAGAGACAGCAAGGGCGGTTAGTTGCTCCAGAGCCTTTCCGTTCACCTTCCCACTCCTGGGCCAGACTACACTCAATCATATGACCCACTGAAGAGATGAGTCTTCAGTAAAGACTTAAAGGTTGAGACCGAGTTTGCGTCTCTGACATGGGTAGGCAGACCGTTCCATAAAAATGGAGCTCTATAGGAGAAAGCCCTGCCTCCAGCTGTTTGCTTAGAAATTCTAGGGACAATTAGGAGGCCTGCGTCTTGTGACCGTAGCGTACGTATAGGTATGTACGGCAGGACCAAATCAGAGAGGTAGGTAGGAGCAAGCCCATGTAATGCTTTGTAGGTTAGCAGTAAAACCTTGAAATCAGCCCTTGCTTTGACAGGAAGCCAGTGTAGAGAGGCTAGCACTGGAGTAATATGATCAAATTTTTTGGTTCTAGTCAGGATTCTAGCAGCCGTATTTAGCACTAACTGAAGTTTATTTAGTGCTTTATCCGGTAGCCGGAAAATAGAGCATTGCAGTAGTCTAACCTAGAAGTGACAAAAGCATGGATTAATTTTTCTGCATCATTTTTGGACAGAAAGTTTCTGATTTTTGCAATGTTACGTAGATGGAAAAAGCTGTCCTCGAAATGGTCTTGATATGTTCTTCAAAAGAGAGATCAGGGTCCAGAGTAACGCCGAGGTCCTTCACAGTTTTATTTGAGACGACTGTACAACCATTAAGATTAATTGTCAGATTCAACAGAAGATCTCTTTGTTTCTTGGGACCTAGAACAAGCATCTCTGTTTTGTCCGAGTTTAATAGTAGAAAGTTTGCAGCCATCCACTTCCTTATGTCTGAAACACATGCTTCTAGCGAGGGCAATTTTGGTGCTTCACCATGTTTCATTGAAATGTACAGCTGTGTGTCATCCGCATAGCAGTGAAAGTTTACATTATGTTTTCGAATAACATCCCCAAGAGGTAAAATATATAGTGAAAACAATAGTGGTCCTAAAACAGAACCTTGAGGAACACCGAAATGTACAGTTGATTTGTCAGAGGACAAACCATTCACAGAGACAAACTGATATCTTTCCGACAGATAAGACCTAAACCAGGCCAGAACATGTCCGTGTAGACCAATTTGGGTTTCCAATCTCTCAAAAGAATGTGGTGATCGATGGTATCAAAAGCAGCACTAAGGTCTAGGAGCACGAGGACAGATGCAGAGCCTCGGTCCGATGCCATCAAAATGTCATTTACCACCTTCACAAGTGCCGTCTCAGTGCTATGATGGGGTCTAAAACCAGACTGAAGCATTTCGTATACATTGTTTGTCTTCAGGAAGGCAGTGAGTTGCTGCGCAACAGCCTTCTCTAAAATCTTTGAGAGGAATGGAAGATTCGATATTGGCCGATAGTTTTTTATATTTTCTGGGTCAAGGTTTGGCTTTTTCAAGAGAGGCTTTATTACTGCCACTTTTAGTGAGTTTGGTACACATCCAGTGGATAGAGAGCCGTTTATTATGTTCAACATAGGAGGGCCAAGCACAGGAAGCAGCTCTTTCAGTAGTTTAGTTGGAATAGGGTCCAGTATACAGCTTGAAGGTTTAGAGGCCATGATTATTTTCATCATTGTGTCAAGAGATATAGTACTAAAACACTTGAGCGTCTCTCTTGATCCTAGGTCCTGGCAGAGTTGTGCAGACTCAGGACAACTGAGGTTTGGAGGAATACGCAGGTTTAAAGAGGAGTCCGTAATTTGCTTTCTAATAATCATAATCTTTTCCTCAAAGAAGTTCATGAATTTATCACTGCTAAAGTGCAAGTCATCCTCTCTTGGGGAATGCTGCTTTTTAGTTAGCTTTGCCACAGTATCAAAAAGGAATTTCGGATTGTTCTTATTTTCCTCAATTAAGTTAGAAAAATAGGACGATCGAGCAGCAGTAAGGGCTCTTCGGTACTGCACGGTACCATCCTTCCAAGCTAGTCGGAAGACTTCCAGTTTGGTGTGGCGCCATTTCCGTTCCAATTTTCTGGAAGCTTGCTTCAGAGCTCGGGTATTTTCTGTGTACCATGGAGCTAGTTTCTTATGAGACATTTTTTTAGTTTTTAGGGGTGCAACTGCATCTAGGGTATTGCGCAAGGTTAAATTGAGATCCTCAGTTAGGTGGTTAACGGATTTTTGTCCTCTGGCGTCCTTGGGTAGGCAGAGGGAGTCTGGAAGGGCATCAAGGAATCTTTGTGTTGTCTGTGAATTTATAGCACGACTTTTGATGTTCCTTGGTTGGGGTCTGAGCAGATTATTTGTTGCAATTGCAAACGTAATAAAATGGTGGTCTGATAGTCCAGGATTATGAGGAAAAACATTAAGATCCACAACATTTATTCCATGGGACAAAACTAGGTCCAGCGTATGACTGTGAGAGTGAGTGGGTCCAGAGACATGTTGGACAAAACCCACTGAGTCGATGATGGCTCCAAAAGCCTTTTGGAGTGGGTCTGTGGACTTTTCCATGTGAATATTAAAGTCACCAAAGATTAGAATATTATCTGCAATGACTACAAGGTCTGATAGGAATTCAGGAACTCAGTGAGAAACGCTGTATATGGCCCAGGAGGCCTGTAAACAGTAGCTATAAAAAGTGATTGAGTAGGCTGCATAGATTTCATGACTAGAAGCTCAAAAGACGAAAAACGTCATTTTTTTTTTTTGTAAATTGAAATTTGCTATCGTAAATGTTAGCAACACCTCCGCCTTTGCGGGATGCACGGGGATATGGTCACTAGTGTAGCCAGGAGGTGAGGCCTCATTTAACACAGTAAATTCATCAGGCTTAAGCCATGTTTCAGTCAGGCCAATCACATCAAGATTATGATCAGTGATTAGTTCATTGACTATAATTGCCTTTGAAGTAAGGGATCTAACATTAAGTAGCCCTATTTTGAGATGTGAGGTATCATGATCTCTTTCAGTAATGACAGGAATGGAGGTGGTCTTTATCCTAGTGAGATTGCTAAGGCAAACACCGCCATGTTTAGTTTTGCCCAACCCAGGTCGAGGCACAGACACGGTCTCAATGGTGATAGCTAAGCTGACTACACTAACTATGCTAGTGGCAGACTCCACTATGCTGGCAGGCTGGCTAATAGCCTGCTGCCTGGCCTGCACCCTATTTCATTGTGGAGCTAGAGGAGTTAGAGCCCTGTCTATGTTGGCAGATAAGATGAGAGCACCCCTCCAGCTAGGATGGAGTCCGTCACTCCTCAGCAGGTCAGGCTTGGTCCTGTTTGTGGGCGAGTCCCAGAAAGAGGGCCAATTATCTACAAATTCTATCTTTTGGGAGGGGCAGAAAACAGTTTTCAACCAGCGATTGAGTTGTGAGACTCTGCTGTAGAGCTCATCACTCCCCCTAACTGGGAGGGGGCCAGAGACAATTACTCGATGCCGACACATCTTTCTAGCTGATATGCACGCAGAAGCTATGTTGCGCTTGGTGATCTCTGACTGTTTCATCCTAACATCGTTGGTGCCGACGTGGATAACAATATCTCTATACTCTCTACACTCGCCAGTTTTAGCTTTAGCCAGCACCATCTTCAGATTAGCCTGTATCAGTGTATCAGTGTGTCAAAGTAGTGTATCAGTGTATCAGTGTATCCGTGTATCAGTGTGTCAGTATATCAGTGTATCAGTGTATCAGTGTATCAGTGTATCAGTGTGTCAGTGTATCAGTGTATCAGTGTATCAGTGTATCAGAGTAGACAGTGTATCAGTGTGTCAAAATAGAGAGTGTGTCAGTGTGTCAGTGTATCAGTGTATCAGTGTGTCAAAGTAGACAGTGTATCAGTGTATCAGTGTATCAGTGTATCAGTGTATCAGTGTGTCAGTGTATCAGTGTATCAGTGTATCAGTGTGTCAAAGTAGTGTATCAGTGTATCAGTGTATCAGTGTGTCAGTGTATCAGTGTATCAGTGTATCAGTGTATCAGTGTATCAGTGTGTCAAAGTAGTGTATCAGTGTATCAGTGTATCAGTGTATCAGTGTATCAGTGTATCAGTGTGTCAAAGTAGTGTATCAGTGTGTCAAAGTAGTGTATCAGTGTATCAGTGTATCAGTGTATCAGTGTATCAGTGTATCAGTGTGTCAGTGTATCAGTGTATCAGTGTATCAGTGTATCAGTGTATCAGTGTAGACAGTGTATCAGTGTATCAGTGTGTCAGTGTATCAGTGTATCAGTGTGTCAGTGTATCAGTGTATCAGTGTGTCAGTGTGTCAGTGTATCAGTGTATCAGTGTATCAGTGTATCAGTGTGTCAAATTAGTGTATCAGTGTATCAGTGTATCAGTGTATCAGTGTATCAGTGTATCAGTGTATCAGTGTAGACAGTGTATCAGTGTATCAGTGTATCAGTGTAGACAGTGTATCAGTGTAGACAGTGTATCAGTGTGTCAGTGTATCAGTGTATCAGTGTGTCAAAGTAGTGTATCAGTGTATCAGTGTATCAGTGTATCAGTGTATCAGTGTATCAGTGTAGACAGTGTATCAGTGTAGACAGTGTATCAGTGTATCAGTGTATCAGTGTATCAGTGTGTCAGTATGTCAGTGTAGATGGTATGTAGCTGTAGTAGTAGTAGTGGTAGTGTATTCTGTAGTAGACTGCAGTGGCCTTGGTCAGGTCTGCCAGGTAACAGAGCAACTGTATTCAGGGATGACCCATGACCTACGTCTATAGGTGAATCCAAATGCCATGCTGTTCCCAGTATTGTGCCCTACTGTTGACCATACATTTCTATATAGAGAAATGTAGTCCACTATATAGGGAAATGTAGTCCACTATATAGGGAAATGTAGTCCACTATATAGGGTCCACTAATGGGAAATGTAGTGCACTATATAGTGTAGTCCACTATATAGGGAAATGTAGTCCACTATATAGGAAATGTAGTCCACACTATATAGGAAATGTAGTCCACTATATAGGGAAATGTAGTCCACTATATAGGGAAATGTAGTCCACTATATAGGGAAATGTAGTCCACTATATAGGGAAATGTAGTCCACTATATAGGAAATGTAGTGGAGGAAATGTAGTCCACTATATAGGGGAAATGTAGTCCACTATATAGGGAAATGTAGTCACTATATAGGGAAATGTAGTCCACTATATAGAGAAATGTAGTCCACTATATAGAGAAATGTAGTCCACTATATAGGGAAATGTAGTCCACTATATAGAAAATGTAGTCCACTATATAGGAAATGTGAGTCCACTATATAGGGAAATGTAGTCCACTATATAGAGAAATGTAGTCACTATATAGGGAAATGTAGTCCACTATATAGGAAATGTAGTCCACTATATAGGAAATGTAGTCCACTATATAGGGAAATGTAGTCCACTATATAGGGAAATGTAGTCCACTATATAGAGAAATGTAGTCCACTATATAGAAAATGTAGTCCACTATATAGGAAATGTAGTCCACTATATAGGGAAATGTAGTCCACTATATAGGGAAATGTAGTCCACTATATAGAGAAATGTAGTGCACTATATAGGGAAATGTAGTCCACTATATAGAGAAATGTAGTCCACTATATAGAGAAATGTAGTCCACTATATAGAGAAATGTAGTCCACTATATAGGGAAATGTAGTGCACTATATAGAGAAATGTAGTCCACTATATAGGGAAATGTAGTCCACTATATAGAGAAATGTAGTCCACTATATAGTGTAGTGCACTATATAGAGAAATGTAGTCCACTATATAGGGAAATGTAGTCCACTATATAGAGAAATGTAGTCCACTATATAGGAAATGAAATGAGAAATGTAGTCCACTATATAGAGAAATGTAGTCCACTATATAGAGAAATGTAGTCCACTATATAGGGAAATGTAGTCCACTATATAGAGAAATGTAGTCCACTATATGTAGTGCACTATATAGAGAAATGTAGTCCACTATATAGGGAAATGTAGTCCACTATATAGAGAAATGTAGTCCACTATATAGGGAAATGTAGTCCACTATATAGAGAAATGTAGTCCACTATATAGGAAATGTAGTCCACTATATAGGGTAAATGTGTAGTCCACTATATAGGGAAATGTAGTCCACTATATAGGGAAATGTAGTCCACTATATAGAGAAATGTAGTGTAGTCCACTATATAGAGAAATGTAGTCCACTATATAGAGAAATGTAGTCCACTATATAGGGAAATGTAGTCCACTATATAGGAAATGTAGTCCACTATATAGGGAAATGTAGTCCACTATATAG
>NW_025748326.1:35000-36809 GCF_021184085.1 Oncorhynchus gorbuscha | reverse complement strand
TCTGTTCCTCTTCCTCAGGTGGCGCTGAAGAGGGTGAGCGGTCGTTTTCGGCACCGACGTCCTCTCTTACTTCCTGTTCGTCAAGACCCTCCTCTTCTTCAACATCTTCCTGTTCCTGGTCACGGGTTTGTTGCTGGCCGTGCCCCAGGCAGTACACCCCCCCACATTAACCCAGGGACACAAAGCCTTCTCTGGGCTGGAGCTGCTCACTGGAGGGGTAAGAACCAGACATTCACCCCGCACCAAACACACTGTCCCATACCACCAAACTGCACCAGGCAGTACACCCCTCCAGGCTGCTCACTGGAGGGGATCCCCATACCAAACATACCACCCCCTCTAAAACCCCCCTCTCTCTCTCTCCCTCCTCTCTCTCTCTCCCTCTCTCGCTCTCTCTCTCTCCCTCCCTCTCTCTCTCTCTCTCTCTCCCTCTCTCTCTCTCTCTCTCTCTCTCTCTCTCTCCCTCCTCTCTCTCTCCCTCCCTCTCTCTCTCTCCCCCTCCCTCTCTCTCCCTCTCTCTCCCTCCCTTTCTCTCTCCCCATCTCTCTCTCCCTCTCCCTCCCTCTCTCTCTCCCTCCTCTCTCTCTCTCCCCCCCCTCTCTCTCTCCCCTTTCTCCTCTCTCTCCCTCCCTTTCTCTCTCCCCTCTCTCTCTCTCCCTCCTTTCTCTCTCCCTCTCTCTCTCTCTCCCTCCCTTTCTCTCTCCCTCTCTCTCTCTCTCCCCTCTCTCTCTCTCCCTCTCCCTCTCTCTCTCTCTCCCTCCCTTCTCTCTCCTCTCGCTCTCCCTCCCCTCTCTCTCTCTCTCTCTCCCCTCTCTCCTCAGGGTTATTTCTCAGACTCAGTGATGTACTATGGTTACTATAGTAACTCTACCCTGTCTAAGGACTGTAGAGTCACTAGTAGCAGTATAGAGCAGCAGCCCAGTCCCTCTGTATCTAGAAGGACAATGGAAACAGATCAGGAGTGAAGCCGCCCTACAACATGCCCCTGGCATACTTCTTCACCATAGGACTGGCTTTCTTCATCACCTGCATCATCCTCGTCTACAGGTGTGTATGTGTCCTTGTCTCTCGTCAATTTCTCTCTCATCTCAGCTTTCACTTTTTGATCAGGTGTGTGTGTGGGGGGGCAGATGTTTTGAACACCCAGTGTTTTCAGGATATGTTCAACTACAGCACTTAGTGTGTGTGTGTGTGTGTGTGTGTGTGTGTGTGTGTGTGTGTGTGTGTGTGTGTGTGTGTGTGTGTGTGTGTGTGTGTGTGTGTGTGTGTGTGTGTGTGTGTGTGTGTGTGTGTGTGTGTGTGTGTGTGTGTGTGTCATCCCCCAGCATGTCCAAGTCGCTCGGTCAGAGTTTCCGTATAGACAAGTCACATGGTATCCTGGCGATGAAGGTGTTCTGTTCCTGGGACTTTAAAGTCATCAAGAAAACCTCCGTCAAACTCCGGTCTGAAAACATCTGCATTCAACTCAGGGTAGGGACACGTACACACTCAGGGTAGGGACACGTACACACTCAGGGTAGGGACACGTACACACTCAGGGTAGGGACACGTACACACTCAGGGTAGGGACACGTACACACTCAGGGTAGGGACACGTACACACTCAGGGTAGGGACACGTACACACTCAGGGTAGGGACACGTACACACTCAGGGTAGGGACACGTACACACTCAGGGTAGGGACACGTACACACTCAGGGTAGGGACACACTCAGGGTAGGGACACGTACACACTCAGGGTAGGGACACGTACACACTCAGGGTAGGGACACGTACACACTCAGGGTAGGGACACGTACACACTCAGG
>NW_025748326.1:0-27500 GCF_021184085.1 Oncorhynchus gorbuscha | reverse complement strand
TAGTCTAAACCCTGCACCTAGTCTAAACCCATCACTCATTCATATATCCTTATGTACATGTTCCTTATCCCCTTACACTGTGTATAAGACAGTAGTTTTGGAATTGTTAGTTAGATTACTTGTTGGTTATCACTGCATTGTCGGAACTAGAAGCACAAGCATTTCGCTACACTCGCATTAACATCTGCTAACCATGTGTATGTGACAAATAAAATTTGATTTGATTTGATTTGATTTGATTTTGATTTGATTTGATTTGATTTGAAACCCTGCAGCTAGTCTAAACCCTGCACCTAGCCTCAACCCTGCACCTAGTCTAAACCCTGCACCTAGTCTAAACCCTGCACCTAGTCTAAACCCTGCACCTAGTCTAAACCCTGCACCTAGTCTAAACCCTGTAGTGATGTTGTATCATGTCTGTGTTGTGGAGGTTGTAGTGATGTTGTATCATGTCTGTGTTGTTTAGGTTGTAGTGATGTTGTATCATGTCTGTGTTGAGGAGGTTGTAGTGATGTTGTAGTGATGTTGTATCATGTCTGTGTTGTGGAGGTTGTAGTGATGTTGTAGTGATGTTGTATCATGTCTGTGTTGTGGAGGTTGTAGTGATGTTGTAGTGATGTTGTATCATGTCTGTGTTGTTTAGGTTGTAGTGATGTTGTATCATGTCTGTGTTGTTTAGGTTGTAGTGATGTTGTAGTGATGTTGTATCATGTCTGTGTTGTAGTGATGTTGTATCATGTCTGTGTTGTTTAGGTTGGGGGTGTTGTTCACTCCTCTGCTTCCTGCTGTACAGATCATCAAACTACTGCTTCTCTTCTACATGAAGCAGGTAGGTTCTCCTATGTTCTGATCACTGTGCCATGATCATACTGGTAACTTCTCTTCTACATGAAGCAGGTAGGTTATCCTGTTATTATCAATGTGCCATGATCATACTGGTAACTGGACTATGTAGACTAATTACTATCCAACTTCAACTGAATGTCAAATTACCTTTAACCTTGTCTTGACTCACAAACTGTTCTCTGACCATATCCTGACAGTACTCTCTCTCTCTCTCTGTGTGTGTCCCCCACCAGACTAGTGTGATGATGAACTGCCAGTCCCCTAGGAAGCCCTATAGGGCCAGTCAGATGAGCACCATCTTCATCACTCTCCTCTGCTGCCCTTCCTTCCTGGGGGCTGCTGTTTGTGTCAGCTACACCATGTGGAGGTAAGGAGAGATGGACAGATATCAGTAACACACATACTGGAGATGTTGAACACACACTGAAGATGTTGAACACACACTGAAGATGTTGAACACACACTGAAGATGTTGAACACACACTGAAGATGTTGAACACACACTGAAGATGTTGAACACACACTGAAGATGTTGAACACACACTGGAGATGTTGAACACACACTGAAGATGTTGAACACACACTGAAGATGTTGAACACACACTGGAGATGTTGAACACACACTGAAGATGTTGAACACACACACACCTGCAATATACATTATCCACATAGATAAGGTAGTATATCAATCTCTCTCCCTCCAGTATCTGTCCACTATGTTCCAGTCAATATACATTATCCACATAGATAAGGTAGTATATCAATCTCTCTCCCTCCAGTATCTGTCCACTATGTTCCAGTCAATATACATTATCCACATAGATAAGGTAGTATATCAATCTCTCTCCCTCCAGTATCCGTCCGTCTGAGTCATGCGGTCCGTTCCGCAGCCTGTCCACTATGTTCCAGTCAGGGAAGCTGTGGGTGAAGGAGCTGGAGACACACAACCCTAACCTGGCCTGGTTAGCCTGGGCTCACAGCTACATAGTGGAGAACCCTCTGTTTCTGTTCCTCGCTGCTGGGATCTTCCTGTGAGTTGCACACAGACAGACAGACCGACAGACAGACCGACAGACAGACCGACAGACCGACAGACCGACAGACAGACAGACCGACAGACAGACCGACACACAGACCGACAGACAGACCGACAGACCGACCGACAGACAGACAGACAGACCGACAGACAGACAGACCGACAGACAGACAGACAGACAGACAGACAGACAGACAGACAGACAGACAGACAGACAGACAGACAGACAGACAGACAGACAGACAGACAGACAGACAGACAGACAGACAGACAGACAGACAGACCGGTGTAAAGACACACATAGAGAGAGTCTGTCTGACTGACTAACTGACTGAGCGAGCTCACAGCTACATGGTGGAGAAACTCTGTTAGGATGATAGCTTGAGGGATTTGACACAAACTAAGTTCCTTCAGGTTGCTTTGATCATTTCTGTCAGTATCTCTGTAAAAGAGAAGGTTGTGTGTTTTCATACTGTCTCTCTGTGTCTCTCAGGATAGTGATTTACTTCAACACCCAGGTGGTGGATGGACAGAGGAAGATTATCAGTCTGCTGCAGGAGCAAATAGAAAACGTAACGTCTCTCAACTCTCTTATACAATACTAATGTGACTTAACCCTTTATAACAGTGTGACTTAACCCTTCATAACAGTGTGACTTAACCCTTCATAACAGTGTGACTTAACCCTTCATAAGTGAGTTAACCCTTCATAAGTGTGACTTAACCCTTCATAACAGTGTGACTTAACCCTTCATAACAGTGTGACTTAACCCTTCATAAGTGAGTTAACCCTTCATAAGTGTGACTTAACCCTTCATAACAGTGTGACTTAACCCTTCATAAGTGTGACTTAACCCTTCATAACATTGTGACTCAACCCTTCATAACAGTGTGACTCAACCCTTCATAACAGTGTGACTTAACCCTTCATAACAGTGTGACTTAACCCTTCATAACAGTGTGACTTAACCCTTCATAACAGTGTGACTTAACCCTTCATAACAGTGTGACTTAACCCTTCATAACAGTGTGACTTAACCCTTCATAACAGTGTGACTTCACCCTTCATAACAGTGTGACTTAACCCTTCATAACAGTGTGACTTAACCCTTCATAACAGTGTGACTCAACCCTTCATAACAGGGTGACTCAACCCTTCATAACAGTGTGACTTAACCCTTAATAACAGTGTGACTTAACCCTTCATAACAGTGTGACTTAACCCTTCATAACAGTGTGACTTCACCCTTCATAACAGTGTGACTTCACCCTTCATAACAGTGTGACTTAACCCTTCATAACAGTGTGACTTAACCCTTCATAACAGTGTGAATGAACCCTACATAACAGTGTGACTTAACCCTTCATAACAGTGTGACTCAACCCTTCATAACAGTGACTTAACCCTTCATAACAGTGTGACTTAACCCTTCATAACAGTGTGACTTAACCCTTCATAACAGTGTTATCCAGATAGAAAACGTTCACCTCCTTTTATTACAGAACGGTCATAATAACACTGTAGTAAATATGAACCTGTAGAAAACATCTGAAACCCTTCCTCTGCAAAGAGGATCTTAAATAATCCCTTTTCCCACCTGACCACGTCTGGCTTCGCTGATAACTACTTTATTGAGACAAAATGTACTTACTATGACTGTGATGTGGTTGTCTCACCTAGCTATCATAAGATGAATGCACTAACTGTAAGTCTCTCTGGATCAGAGTGTCTGCTAAATGACTCACTAACTGTAAGTCTCTCTGGATCAGAGTGTCTGCTAAATGACTCACTAACTGTAAGTCTCTCTGGATCAGTGTCTGCTAAATGACTCACTAACTGTAAGTCTCTCTGGATCAGAGTGTCTGCTAAATGACTCACTAACTGTAAGTCTCTCTGGATCAGAGTGTCTGCTAAATGACTCACTAACTGTAAGTCTCTCTGGATCAGAGTGTCTGCTAAATGACTCACACTGTGTATAATGTGATAATGGAGTGTTCTAACACTGTGTATAATGTGATAATGGAGTGTTCTAACACTGTATAAGGTGATAATGGAGTGTTCTAACACTGTGTATAAGGTGATAATGGAGTGTTCTGACGCTGTGTATAATGTGATAATGGAGTGTTCTAACACTGTGTATAAGGTGATAATGGAGTGTTCTAACACTGTGTATAAGGTGATAATGGAGCGTTCTAGCACTGTGTATAATGTGATAATGGAGTGTTCTAACACTGTATAAGGTGATAATGGAGTGTTCTAACACTGTATAGGGTGATAATGGTGTGTTCTAACAATGTGTATAATGTGATAATGGAGTGTTCTAACACTGTATAATGTGATAATGGAGTGTTCTAACACTGTGTATAAGGTGATAATGGAGTGTTCTAACACTGTGTATAAGGTGATAATGGAGTGTTCGAACACTGTGTATAATGTGATAATGTAGTGTTCTAACACTGTGTATAACACTGTGTATAAGGTGATAATGGAGTGTTCTAACACTGTGTATAATGTGATAATGGAGTGTTCTAACACTGTGTATAACACTGTGTATAAGGTGATAATGGAGTGTTCTAACACTGTGTATAATGTGATAATGGAGTGTTCTAACACTGTGTATAACACTGTGTATAAGGTGATAATGGAGTGTTCTAACACTGTGTATAATGTGATAATGGAGTGTTCTAACACTGTGTATAACACTGTGTATAAGGTGATAATGGAGTGTTCTAACACTGTGTATAAGGTGATAATGGAGTGTTCTAACACTGTGTATAAGGTGATAATGGAGTGTTCTAACACTGTGTATAAGGTGATAATGGAGTGTTCTAACACTGTGTATAACACTGTGTATAATGTGATAATGTAGTGTTCTAACACTGTGTATAACACTGTGTATAAGGTGATAATGGAGTGTTCTAACACTGTGTATAATGTGATAATGGAGTGTTCTAACACTGTGTATAACACTGTGTATAAGGTGATAATGGAGTGTTCTAACACTGTGTATAAGGTGATAATGGAGTGTTCGAACACTGTGTATAATGTGATAATGTAGTGTTCTAACACTGTGTATAACACTGTGTATAAGGTGATAATAGAGTGTTCTAACACTGTGTATAAGGTGATAATGGAGTGTTCTAACACTGTGTATAAGGTGATAATGGAGTGTTCTAACACTGTGTATAACACTGTGTATAATGTGATAATGGAGTGTTCTAACACTGTGTATAACACTGTGTATAAGGTGATAATGGAGTGTTCTAACACTGTGTATAAGGTGATAATGGAGTGTTCGAACACTGTGTATAATGTGATAATGTAGTGTTCTAACACTGTGTATAACACTGTGTATAAGGTGATAATAGAGTGTTCTAACACTGTGTATAAGGTGATAATGGAGTGTTCTAACACTGTGTATAAGGTGATAATGGAGTGTTCTAACACTGTGTATAACACTGTGTATAATGTGATAATGGAGTGTTCTAACACTGTATAGGGTGATAATGGTGTGTTCTAACAATGTGTATAATGTGATAATGGAGTGTTCTAACACTGTGTATAACACTGTGTATAAGGTGATAATAGTGTTCTAACACTGTGTATAAGGTGATAATGGAGTGTTCTAACACTGTGTATAACACTGTGTATAAGGTGATAATGGAGTGTTCTAACACTGTGTATAAGGTGATAATGGAGTGTTCTAACACTGTGTATAACACTGTGTATAATGTGATAATGTAGTGTTCTAACACTGTGTATAACACTGTGTATAAGGTGATAATGGAGTGTTCTAACACTGTGTATAAGGTGATAATGGAGTGTTCTAACACTGTGTATAAGGTGATAATGGAGTGTTCTAACACTGTGTATAACACTGTGTATAAGGTGATAATGGAGTGTTCTAACACTGTGTATAAGGTGATAATGGCCAGCTACATGGCTGTTCCCTGGTGACCTGTGTCATTGTGGGGCGGCAGCGTAGCCTAGTGGTTAGAGCGTTGGACTAGTAACCGGAAGGTTGCGAGTTCAAAACCCAGAGCTGACAAGGTACAAATCTGTCTTTCTGCCCCTGAACAGGCAGTTAACCCACTGTTCCCAGGCCATCATTGAAAATAAGAATGTGTTCTTAACTGACTTGCCTGGTAAAAGTCATAAAGGTAAAATTAAATTGTGTCTCTAGGAGGGGGAGGATAAGAAGTTCCTGATCACTCGTCTCCAGGCCATCCACCAGCAGAAACGACCCCTCTCCCCTCGCAGACTCACCAGTCAGGCCAGTCAGGTGTGTGAGAGAGAGAGTCTGTGCCTGAAGGAGGAGAGTGTGTGTGCATGGCTGCATGCATTCCTTTGTTCCCAATTTTTCCTGGCTCACATTTCACATTTCTGACCATTTTCTTCTGTTCTCTTCCCAGGATTCCAACTGTTAGCATTCCAACTACTGAAAGGGCATAGTAAGTTCATTCTCTCCCTTCTCATTGGAGGGAATATCTCAGAAAATGTCCTGAATGGACCAACCTGGATGTAGCTCTCCTCTCCTGCCTCTGGGAAGAGTTGTTAAGGGATTCTTCAACTGGAAAACTATTCTCATAGGAAGCTGAGTTGAGACTATAAAGGAATTGACTTCTTTACAATAACAAATCCCACAGACGCCAAAACGTGAATCTGATAGGATCCACACTCTTTCCCAGGAAGCTGGTCCTTATAAGGATTGGGAATAGGATTGGGAATGGGACAAAGCATGCTTTCCCTCTTCCAATAACAGACTACACCTCATAGGGAAAGACCACTTTATAGGATCTTACTATGGCCAGGCCATAGGCTCCACCTTACTGTAACTAGGCTACATAGGAAAAGACCACCGAGTTTTTATGAACTTACTATGGCCAGGCCATAGGCTACAATTTACTGTAACTAGGCTACATAGGAAAAGACCACTGTCTTTATAGGATCTTACTATGGCCAGGCCATAGGCTCCACCTTACTGTTTATTCTTCATGTAAATGAAAGGACATGCCACTGTCACAAAACAATGGTTTATCGAAGCTCAATACTTTCAGCCAAGGATCTTTGTCCTTTTTTAAACTTGGATTGGAAGCCCTGGTCATGAGAGAGGATGTAGGGGTGAAGAGGTGAGGAAACGAGACTGGGATACGGTGTGCTTGTAGGGACACAGAACGGAATGCGCTTTTTAGAAACAATCTCTTTTTCCCTCACAACTCTGAATAGGGAACATATGAAATGCCAACAAGCTGCCAACGTTGCACAAAGGATTAAACCAGTGGCATTGTTAAGCAGGGTGAATTCTGTCAAATCTAGGATTTGTATTTTTTTTAATTGTAAATAGTTTTTAATGTTTTTATTACTTTAGATGTTTTTATTGTATAAACAGGTATTTTGTCAACAGTCCTTTCATACCAACTGTGAACAAATATGTTATTTCTTTCCGTTTCTGATATAAAATGATGTTTTTATGTTAATTGGTGGTCAACACACTGCTTCTGAAATGGCACTCTTCCCTACATAGTGCACAACTTTATAGGGCGCTGGTCGTACGTAGTGCACAACTGTATAGGGCGCTGGTCGTACGTAGTGCACAACTGTATAGGGCGCTGGTCGTACGTAGTGCACTACTGTATAGGGCGCTGGTCGTACGTAGTGCACAACTGTTTAGGGCGCTGGTCGTACGTAGTGCACAACTGTATAATGGCGCTGGTCGTACGTAGTGCACAACTGTATAGGGCGCTGGTCGTACGTAGTGCACAACTGTATAGGGCGCTGGTCGTACGTAGTGCACAACTGTATAGGGCGCTGGTCGTACGTAGTGCACAACTGTATAGGGCGCTGGTCGTACGTAGTGCACTACTGTATAGGGCGCTGGTCGTACGTAGTGCACAACTGTATAGGGCGCTGGTCGTACGTAGTGCACAACTGTATAGGGCGCTGGTCGTACGTAGTGCACTACTGTATAGGGCGCTGGTCGTACGTAGTGCACAACTGTATAGGGCGCTGGTCGTACGTAGTGCACAACTGTATAGGGCGCTGGTCGTACGTAGTGCACTACTGTATAGGGCGCTGGTCGTACGTAGTGCACAACTGTATAGGGCGCTGGTCGTACGTAGTGCACTACTGTATAGGGCGCTGGTCGTACGTAGTGCACAACTGTATAGGGTGCTGGTCGTACGTAGTGCACAACTGTATAGGGCGCTGGTCATACGTAGTGCACAACTGTATAGGGCGCTGGTCGTACGTAGTGCACTACTGTATAGGGCGCTGGTCGTACGTAGTGCACTACTGTATAGGGCGCTGGTCGTACGTAGTGCACAACTGTATAGGGCGCTGGTCGTACGTAGTGCACTACTGTATAGGGCGCTGGTCGTACGTAGTGCACTACTGTATAGGGCGCTGGTCGTACGTAGTGCACTACTGTATAGGGCGCTGGTCGTACGTAGTGCACAACTGTATAGGGCGCTGGTCGTACGTAGTGCACTACTGTATAGGGCGCTGGTCGTACGTAGTGCACAACTGTATAGGGCGCTGGTCGTACGTAGTGCACTACTGTATAGGGCGCTGGTCAACCACGTAGTGCACAACTGTATAGGGCGCTGGTCGTACGTAGTGCACTACTGTATAGGGCGCTGGTCGTACGTAGTGCACTACTGTATAGGGCGCTGGTCGTACGTAGTGCACAACTGTATAGGGCGCTGGTCGTACGTAGTGCACAACTGTATAGGGCGCTGGTCGTACGTAGTGCACAACTGTATAGGGCGCTGGTCGTACGTAGTGCACAACTGTATAGGGCGCTGGTCGTACGTAGTGCACAACTGTATAGGGCGCTGGTCGTACGTAGTGCACAACTGTATAGGGCGCTGGTCGTACGTAGTGCACTACTGTATAGGGCGCTGGTCGTACGTAGTGCACTACTGTATAGGGTGCTGGTCGTACGTAGTGCACTACTGTATAGGGCGCTGGTCGTACGTAGTGCACTACTGTATAGGGTGCTGGTCGTACGTAGTGCACTACTGTATAGGGTGCTGGTCGTACGTAGTGCACTACTGTATAGGGTGCTGGTCGTACGTAGTGCACTACTGTATAGGGTGCTGGTCGTACGTAGTGCACTACTGTATAGGGCGCTGGTCGTACGTAGTGCACAACTGTATAGGGCGCTGGTCGTACGTAGTGCACTATGTATAGGGCGCTGGTCGTACGTAGTGCACTACTGTATAGGGCGCTGGTCGTACGTAGTGCACTACTGTATAGGGTGCTGGTCGTACGTAGTGCACTACTGTATAGGGCGCTGGTCGCACGTAGTGCACTACTGTATAGGGCGCTGGTCGTACGTAGTGCACTACTGTATAGGGCGCTGGTCGTACGTAGTGCACTACTGTATAGGGCGCTGGTCGTACGTAGTGCACTACTGTATAGGGCGCTGGTCGTACGTAGTGCACTACTGTATAGGGCGCTGGTCGTACGTAGTGCACTATGTAGGGAATAGGGTACCTTTTTGGATGCATCCTCTGTTTACTGACTCTGTAGGAAGAATCCACTTCTTAGTATCGGGCAATCTGATTGGTTCGTTCAAACAGGAAATGGTCTTAGAAGATCAACCACTGGAACAGTACGTTATTTGAATGTCTCTTATTGTTTTTAAGTTGTTTTGTTTGTATACTTTATACGAAATTAAATGTTTTAACATATTTGTGTGTGTATTTGCTTCTCTGATGTTTACCTAGTGGTTATGCTGCACTTGTACTTTTCAGTGGAGAAATCTAATATAAATCATTGAAACATACCTCTTTCTATTATTCAACACTAAAGTATAGCCCATTATTATCCAGTTAATCACATAACCTTTTAGAGATACTAAAGTATAGCCCATTATTATCCAGTTAATCACATAACCTTTTAGAGATACTAAAGTATAGCCCATTATTATCCAGTTAATCACATAACCTTTTAGAGATGCTAAAGTATAGCCCATTATTATCCAGTTATATATATATATATGTGCCATTTAGCAGACGCTTTTATCCAAAGCGACTTACAGTCATGTGTGCATACATTCTACGTATGGGTGGTCCCGGGGATCGAACCCACTACCCTGGCGTTACAAGCGCCATGCTCTACCAACTCAGTTAATCACATAACTTTTAGAGATACTAAAGTATAGCCCATTATTATCCAGTTAATCACATAACCTTTTAGAGATACTAAAGTATAGCCCATTATTATCCAGTTAATCACATAACCTTTTAGAGATACTAAAGTATAGCCCATTATTATCCAGTTAATCACATAACCTTTTAGAGATACTAAAGTATAGCCCATTATTATCCAGTTAATCACATAACCTTTTAGAGATACTAAAGTATAGCCCATTATTATCCTTGTACAAAAGCATATGTGGCTAAAAGCACCATTCAGTAGTATTCACCCAGGGAGAGTTGGAAGCAGCAAGAATACAAATGTTTGTAATTCTCAAAACCTCCAGTAGAGAGAGCCATATCATAAATCTCCCATTCCCCACCTACTGTATCATCCATCCAGACATCTCTCCCATTCCCCACCTACTGTATCATCCATCCAGACATCTCTCCCATTCCCCACCTACTGTATCATCCATCCAGACAAATCTCCCATTCCCCACCTACTGTATCATCCATCCAGACATCCCTCCCATTCCCCACATACTGTATCATCCATCTATCCAGACATCTCTCCCATTCCCCACATACTGTATCATCCATCCATCCAGACATCTCTCCCATTCCCCACCTACTGTATCATCCATCCATCCAGACATCTCTCCCATTCCCCACCTACTGTATCATCCATCCATCCAGACATCTCTCCCATTCCCCACATACTGTATCATCCATCCAGACATCATCCATCCAGACATCTCTCCCATTCCCCACATACTGTATCATCCATCCAGACATCTCTCCCATTCCCCACATACTGTATCATCCATCCATCCAGACATCTCTCCCATTCCCCACATACTGTATCATCCATCCAGACATCATCCATCCATCCAGACATCTCTCCCATTCCCCACATACTGTGTCATCCATCCAGACATCTCTCCCATTCCTCACATACTGTATCATCCATCCATCCATCCAGACATCTCTCCCATTCCCCACATACTGTATCATCCATCCAGACATCTCTCCCATTCCCCACATACTGTATCATCCATCCATCTCTCCCATTCCCCACCTACTGTATCATCCATCCATCCAGACATCTCTCCCATTCCCCACATACTGTATCATCCATCCATCCAGACATCTCTCCCATTCCACACATACTGTATCATCCATCCATCCAGACATCTCTCCCATTCCCCACATACTGTATCATCCATCCAAACATCTCTCCCATCCCCCACATACTGTATCATCCATCCATCCAGACATCTCTCCCATTCCCCACATACTGTATCATCCATCCATCCATCCCTCCCATTACCCACATACTGTATCATCCATCCAGACATCTCTCCCATTCCCCACATACTGTATCATCCATCCATCCAGACATCTCTCCCATTCCCCACATACTGTGTCATCCATCCAGACATGTCTCCCATTCCCCACATACTGTATCATCCATCCATCCAGACATCTCTCCCATTCCCCACATACTGTATCATCCATCCAGACATCATCCATCCATCCAGACATCTCTCCCATTCCCCACATACTGTGTCATCCATCCAGACATCTCTCCCATTCCTCACATACTGTATCATCCATCCATCCAGACATCTCTCCCATTCCCCACATACTGTATCATCCATCCAGACATCTCTCCCATTCCCCACATACTGTATCATCCATCCATCTCTCCCATTCCCCACCTACTGTATCATCCATCCATCCAGACATCTCTCCCATTCCCCACATACTGTATCATCCATCCATCCAGACATCTCTCCCATTCCCCACCTACTGTATCATCCATCCAGACATCTCTCCCATTCCCCACCTACTGTATCATCCATCCATCCAGACATCTCTCCCATTCCCCACATACTGTATCATCCATCCATACATCATCCATCCATCCAGACATCTCTCCCATTCCCCACATACTGTATCATCCATCCATCCAGACATCTCTCCCATTCCCCACATACTGTATCATCCATCCATCCAGACATCTCTCCCATTCCCCACATACTGTATCATCCATCCATCCAGACATCTCTCCCATTCCCCACATACTGTATCATCCATCCATCCAGACATCTCTCCCATTCCCCACATACTGTATCATCCATCCATCCAGACATCTCTCCCATTCCCCACATACTGTATCATCCATCCAAACATCTCTCCCATCCCCCACATACTGTATCATCCATCCATCCAGACATCTCTCCCATTCCCCACATACTGTATCATCCATCCATCCCTCCCATTACCCACATACTGTATCATCCATCCATCCAGACATCTCTCCCATTCCCCACATACTGTATCATCCATCCATCCAGACATCTCTCCCATTCCCCACATACTGTGTCATCCATCCAGACATGTCTCCCATTCCCCACATACTGTATCATCCATCCATCCAGACATCTCTCCCATTCCCCACATACTGTATCATCCATCCATCCAGACATCTCTCTCATTCCCCACATACTGTATCATCCATCCATCCCTCCCATTCCCCACATACTGTATCATCCATCCATCCAGACATCTCTCCCATCCCCCACATACTGTATATCATCCATCCATCCATCCATCTCTCCCATCCCCCACATACTGTATCATCCATCCATCCAGACATCTCTCCCATTCCCCACATACTGTGTCATCCATCCAGACATGTCTCCCATTCCCCACATACTGTATCATCCATCCATCCAGACATCTCTCCCATTCCCCACATACTGTATCATCCATCCAAACATCTCTCCCATCCCCCACATACTGTATCATCCATCCATCCAGACATCTCTCTCATTCCCCACATACTGTATCATCCATCCATCCATCCCTCCCATTCCCCACATACTGTATCATCCATCCAGACATCTCTCCCATTCCCCACATACTGTATCATCCATCCATCCAGACATCTCTCCCATCCCCCACATACTGTATCATCCATCCATCCATCTCTCCCATTCCCCACATACTGTATCATCCATCCATCCAGACATCTCTCCCATCCCCCACATACTGTATCATCCATCCATCCATCCCTACCATTCCCCACATACTGTATCATCCATCCAGACATCTCTCCCATTCCCCACATACTGTATCATCCATCCATCCAGACATCTCTCCCATCCCCCACATACTGTATCATCCATCCATCCATCTCTCCCATTCCCCACATACTGTATCATCCATCCATCCAGACATCTCTCCCATCCCCCACATACTGTATCATCCATCCATCCATCTCTCCCATTCCCCACATACTGTATCATCCATCCATCCAGACATCTCTCCCATCCCCCACATACTGTATCATCCATCCATCCATCTCTCCCATTCCCCACATACTGTATCATCCATCCATCCAGACATCTCTCCCATTCCCCACCTACTGTATCATCCATCCATCCAGACATCTCTCCCATTCCCCACCTACTGTATCATCCATCCATCCAGACATCTCTCCCATTCCCCACATACTGTATCATCCATCCAGACATCATCCATCCAGACATCTCTCCCATTCCCCACATACTGTATCATCCATCCAGACATCTCTCCCATTCCCCACATACTGTATCATCCATCCATCCAGACATCTCTCCCATTCCCCACATACTGTATCATCCATCCAGACATCATCCATCCATCCAGACATCTCTCCCATTCCCCACATACTGTGTCATCCATCCAGACATCTCTCCCATTCCTCACATACTGTATCATCCATCCATCCATCCAGACATCTCTCCCATTCCCCACATACTGTATCATCCATCCAGACATCTCTCCCATTCCCCACATACTGTATCATCCATCCATCTCTCCCATTCCCCACCTACTGTATCATCCATCCATCCAGACATCTCTCCCATTCCCCACATACTGTATCATCCATCCATCCAGACATCTCTCCCATTCCCCACCTACTGTATCATCCATCCAGACATCTCTCCCATTCCCCACCTACTGTATCATCCATCCATCCAGACATCTCTCCCATTCCCCACATACTGTATCATCCATCCATACATCATCCATCCATCCAGACATCTCTCCCATTCCCCACATACTGTATCATCCATCCATCCAGACATCTCTCCCATTCCCCACATACTGTATCATCCATCCATCCAGACATCTCTCCCATTCCCCACATACTGTATCATCCATCCATCCAGACATCTCTCCCATTCCCCACATACTGTATCATCCATCCATCCAGACATCTCTCCCATTCCCACATACTGTATCATCCATCCATCCAGACATCTCTCCCATTCCCCACATACTGTATCATCCATCCAAACATCTCTCCCATCCCCCACATACTGTATCATCCATCCATCCAGACATCTCTCCCATTCCCCACATACTGTATCATCCATCCATCCATCCCTCCCATTACCCACATACTGTATCATCCATCCAGACATCTCTCCCATTCCCCACATACTGTATCATCCATCCATCCAGACATCTCTCCCATTCCCCACATACTGTGTCATCCATCCAGACATGTCTCCCATTCCCCACATACTGTATCATCCATCCATCCAGACATCTCTCCCATTCCCCACATACTGTATCATCCATCCATCCAGACATCTCTCCCATTCCCCACCTACTGTATCATCCATCCATCCAGACATCTCTCCCATTCCCCACCTACTGTATCATCCATCCATCCAGACATCTCTCCCATTCCCCACATACTGTATCATCCATCCAGACATCATCCATCCAGACATCTCTCCCATTCCCCACATACTGTATCATCCATCCAGACATCTCTCCCATTCCCCACCTACTGTATCATCCATCCATCCAGACATCTCTCCCATTCCCCACATACTGTATCATCCATCCATCCAGACATCTCTCCCATTCCCCACCTACTGTATCATCCATCCAGACATCTCTCCCATTCCCCACCTACTGTATCATCCATCCATCCAGACATCTCTCCCATTCCCCACATACTGTATCATCCATCCATACATCATCCATCCATCCAGACATCTCTCCCATTCCCCACATACTGTATCATCCATCCATCCAGACATCTCTCCCATTCCCCACATACTGTATCATCCATCCATCCAGACATCTCTCCCATTCCCCACATACTGTATCATCCATCCATCCATCCAGACATCTCTCCCATTCCCCACATACTGTATCATCCATCCATCCAGACATCTCTCCCATTCCACACATACTGTATCATCCATCCATCCAGACATCTCTCCCATTCCCCACATACTGTATCATCCATCCAAACATCTCTCCCATCCCCCACATACTGTATCATCCATCCATCCAGACATCTCTCCCATTCCCCACATACTGTATCATCCATCCATCCATCCCTCCCATTACCCACATACTGTATCATCCATCCAGACATCTCTCCCATTCCCCACATACTGTATCATCCATCCATCCAGACATCTCTCCCATTCCCCACATACTGTGTCATCCATCCAGACATGTCTCCCATTCCCCACATACTGTATCATCCATCCATCCAGACATCTCTCCCATTCCCCACATACTGTATCATCCATCCATCCAGACATCTCTCCCATTCCCCACCTACTGTATCATCCATCCATCCAGACATCTCTCCCATTCCCCACCTACTGTATCATCCATCCATCCAGACATCTCTCCCATTCCCCACATACTGTATCATCCATCCAGACATCATCCATCCAGACATCTCTCCCATTCCCCACATACTGTATCATCCATCCAGACATCTCTCCCATTCCCCACATACTGTATCATCCATCCATCCAGACATCTCTCCCATTCCCCACATACTGTATCATCCATCCAGACATCATCCATCCATCCAGACATCTCTCCCATTCCCCACATACTGTGTCATCCATCCAGACATCTCTCCCATTCCTCACATACTGTATCATCCATCCATCCATCCAGACATCTCTCCCATTCCCCACATACTGTATCATCCATCCAGACATCTCTCCCATTCCCCACATACTGTATCATCCATCCATCTCTCCCATTCCCCACCTACTGTATCATCCATCCATCCAGACATCTCTCCCATTCCCCACATACTGTATCATCCATCCATCCAGACATCTCTCCCATTCCCCACCTACTGTATCATCCATCCAGACATCTCTCCCATTCCCCACATACTGTATCATCCATCCAGACATCTCTCCCATTCCCACATACTGTATCATCATCCATCCATCCAGACATCTCTCCCATTCCCCACATACTGTATCATCCATCCAGACATCTCTCCCATTCCCCACATACTGTATCATCCATCCATCCATCTCTCCCATTCCCCACATACTGTATCATCCATCCATCCAGACATCTCTCCCATTCCCCACATACTGTATCATCCATCCATCCAGACATCTCTCCCATTCCCACATACTGTATCATCCATCCATCCAGACATCTCTCCCATTCCCCACATACTGTATCATCCATCCAAACATCTCTCCCATTCCCCACATACTGTATCATCCATCCATCCAGACATCTCTCCCATTCCCCACATACTGTATCATCCATCCATCCATCCCTCCCATTACCCACATACTGTATCATCCATCCAGACATCTCTCCCATTCCCCACATACTGTATCATCCATCCATCCAGACATCTCTCCCATTCCCCACATACTGTGTCATCCATCCAGACATGTCTCCCATTCCCCACATACTGTATCATCCATCCATCCAGACATCTCTCCCATTCCCCACATACTGTATCATCCATCCAGACATCTCTCATCATCCATCCAGACATCTCTCCCATTCCCCACATACTGTGTCATCCATCCAGACATCTCTCCCATTCCTCACATACTGTATCATCCATCCATCCATCCAGACATCTCTCCCATTCCCCACATACTGTATCATCCATCCAGACATCTCTCCCATTCCCCACATACTGTATCATCCATCCATCTCTCCCATTCCCCACCTACTGTATCATCCATCCATCCAGACATCTCTCCCATTCCCCACATACTGTATCATCCATCCATCCAGACATCTCTCCCATTCCCCACCTACTGTATCATCCATCCAGACATCTCTCCCATTCCCCACCTACTGTATCATCCATCCATCCAGACATCTCTCCCATTCCCCACATACTGTATCATCCATCCATACATCATCCATCCATCCAGACATCTCTCCCATTCCCCACATACTGTATCATCCATCCATCCAGACATCTCTCCCATTCCCCACATACTGTATCATCCATCCATCCAGACATCTCTCCCATTCCCCACATACTGTATCATCCATCCATCCAGACATCTCTCCCATTCCCCACATACTGTATCATCCATCCATCCAGACATCTCTCCCATTCCACACATACTGTATCATCCATCCATCCAGACATCTCTCCCATTCCCCACATACTGTATCATCCATCCAAACATCTCTCCCATCCCCCACATACTGTATCATCCATCCATCCAGACATCTCTCCCATTCCCCACATACTGTATCATCCATCCATCCATCCCTCCCATTACCCACATACTGTATCATCCATCCGACATCTCTCCCATTCCCCACATACTGTATCATCCATCCATCCAGACATCTCTCCCATTCCCCACATACTGTGTCATCCATCCAGACATGTCTCCCATTCCCCACATACTGTATCATCCATCCATCCAGACATCTCATTCCCATTCCCCACATACTGTATCATCCATCCATCCAGACATCTCTCCCATTCCCCACATACTGTATCATCCATCCATCCAGACATCTCTCCCATTCCCCACATACTGTATCATCCATCCATCCAGACATCTCTCCCATTCCCCACATACTGTATCATCCATCATCATCCATCCAGACATCTCTCCCATTCCCCACATACTGTATCCATCCATCCAGACATCTCTCCCATTCCCCACATACTGTATCATCCATCCATCCAGACATCTCTCCCATTCCCCACATACTGTATCATCCATCCATCCAGACATCTCTCCCATTCCCCACCTACTGTATCATCCATCCAGACATCTCTCCCATTCCCCACATACTGTATCATCCATCCATCCAGACATCTCTCCCATTCCCCACATACTGTATCATCCATCCATACATCATCCATCCATCCAGACATCTCTCCCATTCCCCACATACTGTATCATCCATCCATCCAGACATCTCTCCCATTCCCCACATACTGTATCATCCATCCATCCAGACATCTCTCCCATTCCCCACATACTGTATCATCCATCCATCCAGACATCTCTCCCATTCCCCACATACTGTATCATCCATCCATCCAGACATCTCTCCCATTCCCCACATACTGTATCATCCATCCATCCAGACATCTCTCCCATTCCCCACATACTGTATCATCCATCCAAACATCTCTCCCATTCCCCACATACTGTATCATCCATCCATCCAGACATCTCTCCCATTCCCCACATACTGTATCATCCATCCATCCATCCCTCCCATTACCCACATACTGTATCATCCATCCAGACATCTCTCCCATTCCCCACATACTGTATCATCCATCCATCCAGACATCTCTCCCATTCCCCACATACTGTGTCATCCATCCAGACATGTCTCCCATTCCCCACATACTGTATCATCCATCCATCCAGACATCTCTCCCATTCCCCACATACTGTATCATCCATCCATCCAGACATCTCTCCCATTCCCCACCTACTGTATCATCCATCCATCCAGACATCTCTCCCATTCCCCACCTACTGTATCATCCATCCATCCAGACATCTCTCCCATTCCCCACATACTGTATCATCCATCCAGACATCATCCATCCAGACATCTCTCCCATTCCCCACATACTGTATCATCCATCCAGACATCTCTCCCATTCCCCACATACTGTATCATCCATCCATCCAGACATCTCTCCCATTCCCCACATACTGTATCATCCATCCAGACATCATCCATCCATCCAGACATCTCTCCCATTCCCCACATACTGTGTCATCCATCCAGACATCTCTCCCATTCCTCACATACTGTATCATCCATCCATCCATCCAGACATCTCTCCCATTCCCCACATACTGTATCATCCATCCAGACATCTCTCCCATTCCCCACATACTGTATCATCCATCCATCTCTCCCATTCCCCACCTACTGTATCATCCATCCATCCAGACATCTCTCCCATTCCCCACATACTGTATCATCCATCCATCCAGACATCTCTCCCATTCCCCACCTACTGTATCATCCATCCAGACATCTCTCCCATTCCCCACATACTGTATCATCCATCCAGACATCTCTCCCATTCCTCACATACTGTATCATCCATCCATCCATCCAGACATCTCTCCCATTCCCCACATACTGTATCATCCATCCAGACATCTCTCCCATTCCCCACATACTGTCCATCCATCCATCCATCTCTCCCATTCCCCACATACTGTATCATCCATCCATCCAGACATCTCTCCCATTCCCCACATACTGTATCATCCATCCATCCAGACATCTCTCCCATTCCACACATACTGTATCATCCATCCATCCAGACATCTCTCCCATTCCCCACATACTGTATCATCCATCCAAACATCTCATCCCATCACATACTGTATCATCCATCCATCCAGACATCTCTCCCATTCCCCACATACTGTATCATCCATCCATCAGACATCCCTCCCATTACCCACATACTGTATCATCCATCCAGACATCTCTCCCATTCCCCACATACTGTATCATCCATCCATCCAGACATCTCTCCCATTCCCCACATACTGTGTCATCCATCCAGACATGTCTCCCATTCCCCACATACTGTATCATCCATCCATCCAGACATCTCTCCCATTCCCCACATACTGTATCATCCATCCAGACATCATCCATCCATCCAGACATCTCTCCCATTCCCCACATACTGTGTCATCCATCCAGACATCTCTCCCATTCCTCACATACTGTATCATCCATCCATCCATCCAGACATCTCTCCCATTCCCCACATACTGTATCATCCATCCAGACATCTCTCCCATTCCCCACATACTGTATCATCCATCCATCCAGACATCTCTCCCATTCCCCACATACTGTATCATCCATCCATCCAGACATCTCTCCCATTCCCCACATACTGTATCATCCATCCATCCAGACATCTCTCCCATTCCCCACCTACTGTATCATCCATCCAGACATCTCTCCCATTCCCCACCTACTGTATCATCCATCCATCCAGACATCTCTCCCATTCCCCACATACTGTATCATCCATCCATACATCATCCATCCATCCAGACATCTCTCCCATTCCCCACATACTGTATCATCCATCCATCCAGACATCTCTCCCATTCCCCACATACTGTATCATCCATCCATCCAGACATCTCTCCCATTCCCCACATACTGTATCATCCATCCATCCAGACATCTCTCCCATTCCCCACATACTGTATCATCCATCCATCCAGACATCTCTCCCATTCCCCACATACTGTATCATCCATCCATCCAGACATCTCTCCCATTCCCCACATACTGTATCATCCATCCAAACATCTCTCCCATCCCCCACATACTGTATCATCCATCCATCCAGACATCTCTCCCATTCCCCACATACTGTATCCATCCATCCATCCTCCCATTACCCACATACTGTATCATCCATCCATCCAGACATCTCTCCCATTCCCCACATACTGTATCATCCATCCATCCAGACATCTCTCCCATTCCCCACATACTGTGTCATCCATCCAGACATGTCTCCCATTCCCCACATACTGTATCATCCATCCATCCAGACATCTCTCCCATTCCCCACATACTGTATCATCCATCCATCCAGACATCTCTCTCATTCCCCACATACTGTATCATCCATCCATCCATCCCTCCCATTCCCCACATACTGTATCATCCATCCATCCATCCAGACATCTCTCCCATCCCCCACATACTGTATCATCCATCCATCCATCCATCTCTCCCATCCCCCACATACTGTATCATCCATCCATCCAGACATCTCTCCCATTCCCCACATACTGTGTCATCCATCCAGACATGTCTCCCATTCCCCACATACTGTATCATCCATCCATCCAGACATCTCTCCCATTCCCCACATACTGTATCATCCATCCATCCAGACATCTCTCCCATTCCCCACATACTGTATCATCCATCCATCCAGACATCTCTCCCATTCCCCACCTACTGTATCATCCATCCATCCAGACATCTCTCCCATTCCCCACATACTGTATCATCCATCATCATCCATCCAGACATCTCTCCCATTCCCCACATACTGTATCATCCATCCAGACATCCATTCCCCACATACTGTATCATCCATCCATCCAGACATCTCTCCCATTCCCCACATACTGTATATCATCCATCCATCATCCATCCATCCAGACATCTCTCCCATTCCCCACATACTGTCATCATCCATCCAGACATCTCTCCCATTCCTCACATACTGTATCATCCATCCATCCATCCAGACATCTCTCCCATTCCCCACATACTGTATCATCCATCCAGACATCTCTCCCATTCCCCACATACTGTATCATCCATCCATCCATCTCTCCCATTCCCCACATACTGTATCATCCATCCATCCAGACATCTCTCCCATTCCCCACATACTGTATCATCCATCCATCCAGACATCTCTCCCATTCCCCACATACTGTATCATCCATCCAGACATCTCTCCCATTCCCCACATACTGTATCATCCATCCATCCAGACATCTCTCCCATTCCCCACATACTGTATCATCCATCCATCCAGACATCTCTCCCATTCCCCACATACTGTATCATCCATCCAGACATCTCTCCCATTCCCCACATACTGTATCATCCATCCATCCATCTCTCCCATTCCCCACATACTGTATCATCCATCCATCCAGACATCTCTCCCATTCCCCACATACTGTATCATCCATCCATCCAGACATCTCTCCCATTCCACACATACTGTATCATCCATCCATCCAGACATCTCTCCCATTCCCCACATACTGTATCATCCATCCAAACATCTCTCCCATCCCCCACATACTGTATCATCCATCCATCCAGACATCTCTCCCATTCCCCACATACTGTATCATCCATCCATCCATCCCTCCCATTACCCACATACTGTATCATCCATCCAGACATCTCTCCCATTCCCCACATACTGTATCATCCATCCATCCAGACATCTCTCCCATTCCCCACATACTGTGTCATCCATCCAGACATGTCTCCCATTCCCCACATACTGTATCATCCATCCATCCAGACATCTCTCCCATTCCCCACATACTGTATCATCCATCCAGACATCATCCATCCATCCAGACATCTCTCCCATTCCCCACATACTGTGTCATCCATCCAGACATCTCTCCCATTCCTCACATACTGTATCATCCATCCATCCATCCAGACATCTCTCCCATTCCCCACATACTGTATCATCCATCCAGACATCTCTCCCATTCCCCACATACTGTATCATCCATCCATCTCTCCCATTCCCCACCTACTGTATCATCCATCCATCCAGACATCTCTCCCATTCCCCACATACTGTATCATCCATCCATCCAGACATCTCTCCCATTCCCCACCTACTGTATCATCCATCCAGACATCTCTCCCATTCCCCACCTACTGTATCATCCATCCATCCAGACATCTCTCCCATTCCCCACATACTGTATCATCCATCCATACATCATCCATCCATCCAGACATCTCTCCCATTCCCCACATACTGTATCATCCATCCATCCAGACATCTCTCCCATTCCCCACATACTGTATCATCCATCCATCCAGACATCTCTCCCATTCCCCACATACTGTATCATCCATCCATCCAGACATCTCTCCCATTCCCCACATACTGTATCATCCATCCATCCAGACATCTCTCCCATTCCACACATACTGTATC
Organism: Oncorhynchus gorbuscha; assembly: GCF_021184085.1. Lineage (NCBI taxonomy): Eukaryota > Metazoa > Chordata > Actinopteri > Salmoniformes > Salmonidae > Oncorhynchus > Oncorhynchus gorbuscha. Next base: position 4,392 of record NW_025748326.1, on the reverse strand, counting down.
ATCCATCCATCCAGACATCTCTCCCATTCCCCACATACTGTATCATCCATCCAAACATCTCTCCCATCCCCCACATACTGTATCATCCATCCATCCAGACATCTCTCCCATTCCCCACATACTGTATCATCCATCCATCCATCCCTCCCATTACCCACATACTGTATCATCCATCCAGACATCATCCATCCAGACATCTCTCCCATTCCCCACATACTGTATCATCCATCCATCCAGACATCTCTCCCATTCCCCACATACTGTGTCATCCATCCAGACATGTCTCCCATTCCCCACATACTGTATCATCCATCCATCCAGACATCTCTCCCATTCCCCACATACTGTATCATCCATCCATCCAGACATCTCTCTCATTCCCCACATACTGTATCATCCATCCATCCAGACATCTCTCCCATTCCCCACATACTGTATCATCCATCCATCCAGACATCTCTCCCATTCCCCACATACTGTATCATCCATCATCATCCATCCAGACATCTCTCCCATTCCCCACATACTGTATCATCCATCCAGACATCTCTCCCATTCCCCACATACTGTATCATCCATCCATCCAGACTCCCATTCCCCACATACTGTATCATCCATCCATCCAGACATCTCTCCCATTCCCCACATACTGTATCATCCATCCAAACATCTCTCCCATTCCCCACATACTGTATCATCCATCCATCCAGACATCTCTCCCATTCCCCCACATACATCCATACATCATCCATCCATCAGACATCTCTCCCATTCCCCACATACTGTCATCATCCATCCAGACATCTCTCCCATTCCCCACATACTGTATCATCCATCCATCCAGACATCTCTCCCATTCCCCACATACTGTATCATCCATCCATCAGACATCTCTCCCATTCCCCACATACTGTATCATCCATCCATCCAGACATCTCTCCCATTCCCACATACTGTATCATCCATCCATCCATCTCTCCCATTCCCCACATACTGTATCATCCATCCAGACATCTCTCCCATTCCCCACATACTGTATCATCCATCCATCCAGACATCTCTCCCATTCCCCACATACTGTATCATCCATCCATCCATCTCTCCCATTCCCCACATACTGTATCATCCATCCATCCAGACATCTCTCCCATTCCCCACATACTGTATCATCCATCCATCCAGACATCTCTCCCATTCCCCACATACTGTATCATCCATCCATCCAGACATCTCTCCCATTCCCCACATACTGTATCATCCATCCATCCAGACATCTCTCCCATTCCCCACATACTGTATCATCCATCCATCCAGACATCTCTCCCATTCCCCACCTACTGTATCATCCATCCATCCAGACATCTCTCCCATTCCCCACCTACTGTATCATCCATCCATCCAGACATCTCTCCCATTCCCCACATACTGTATCATCCATCCAGACATCATCCATCCAGACATCTCTCCCATTCCCCACATACTGTATCATCCATCCAGACATCTCTCCCATTCCCCACATACTGTATCATCCATCCATCCAGACATCTCTCCCATTCCCCACATACTGTATCATCCATCCAGACATCATCCATCCATCCAGACATCTCTCCCATTCCCCACATACTGTGTCATCCATCCAGACATCTCTCCCATTCCTCACATACTGTATCATCCATCCATCCATCCAGACATCTCTCCCATTCCCCACATACTGTATCATCCATCCAGACATCTCTCCCATTCCCCACATACTGTATCATCCATCCATCTCTCCCATTCCCCACCTACTGTATCATCCATCCATCCAGACATCTCTCCCATTCCCCACATACTGTATCATCCATCCATCCAGACATCTCTCCCATTCCCCACCTACTGTATCATCCATCCAGACATCTCTCCCATTCCCCACATACTGTATCATCCATCCATCCATCCATCCAGACATCTCTCCCATTCCCCACATACTGTATCATCCATCCATACATCATCCATCCATCCAGACATCTCTCCCATTCCCCACATACTGTATCATCCATCCATCCAGACATCTCTCCCATTCCCCACATACTGTATCATCCATCCATCCAGACATCTCTCCCATTCCCCACATACTGTATCATCCATCCATCCAGACATCTCTCCCATTCCCCACATACTGTATCATCCATCCATCCAGACATCTCTCCCATTCCCCCACATACTGTATCATCCATCCATCCAGACATCTCTCCCATTCCCCACATACTGTATCATCCATCCAAACATCTCTCCCATTCCCCACATACTGTATCATCCATCCATCCAGACATCTCTCCCATTCCCCACATACTGTATCATCCATCCATCATCATCCATCCCATTATCTCCCATTCCCCACATACTGTATCATCCATCCAGACATCTCTCCCATTCCCCACATACTGTATCATCATCCATCCAGACATCTCTCCCATTCCCCACATACTGTGTCCATCCATCCAGACATGTCTCCCATTCCCCACATACTGTATCATCCATCCATCCAGACATCTCTCCCATTCCCCACATACTGTATCATCCATCCATCCAGACATCTCTCCCATTCCCCACCATACTGTATCATCCATCCATCCAGACATCTCTCCCATTCCCCACATACTGTATCATCCATCCATCCAGACATCTCTCCCATTCCCCACATACATCACATGTATCATCCATCCATCCAGACATCTCTCCCATTCCCCACATACTGTATCATCATCCATCCAGACATCTCTCCCATTCCCCACATACTGTATCATCCATCCATCCAGACATCTCTCCCATTCCCCACATACTGTATCATCCATCCATCCAGACATCTCTCCCATTCCCCATCCATACTGTATCATCCATCCAGACATCTCTCCCATTCCCCACATACTGTATCATCCATCCATCCAGACATCTCTCCCATTCCCCACATACTGTATCATCCATCCAGACATCTCTCCCATTCCCCACATACTGTATCATCCATCCATCCAGACATCTCTCCCATTCCCCACATACTGTATCATCCATCCATCCAGACATCTCTCCCATTCCCCACATACTGTATCATCCATCCATCCATCTCATTCCATACTGACATCCATCCAGACATTCCCATTCCCCACATACTGTATCATCCATCCATCCAGACATCTCTCCCATTCCCCACATACTGTATCATCCATCCATCCAGACATCTCTCCCATTCCCCACATACTGTATCATCCATCCATCCATCCCTCCCATTACCCACATACTGTATCATCCATCCAGACATCTCTCCCATTCCCCACATACTGTATCATCCATCCATCCAGACATCTCTCCCATTCCCCACATACTGTGTCATCCATCCATCCAGACATGTCTCCCATTCCCCACATACTGTATCATCCATCCATCCAGACATCTCTCCCATTCCCCCACATACTGTATCATCCATCCATCCAGACATCTCTCCCATTCCCCACATACTGTATCATCCATCCCATCCATCCAGACATCTCCCATTCCCCACATACTGTATCATCCATCCATCCAGACATCCATCCAGTATCATCCACATCCATCCAGACATCTCCCATTCCCCACATACTGTATCATCCATCCAGACATCTCTCCCATTCCCCACATACTGTCATCATCCATCAGACATCTCTCCATCACATACTCATCCATCCAGACATCATCCATCCATCCAGACATTCCCATTCCCCACATACTGATCTCTCCCATCATACTGTATCTCTCCCATTCCCATTCCCCACATACTGTATCATCCATCATCCATCCTAGACATCATCCTCCCATTCCCATTCCCCACATACTGTATCATCCATCCATCAGACATCTCTCCCATTCCCCACCTACTGTGTCATCCATCCAGACATCTCTCCCATTCCCCACATACTGTATCATCCATCCATACATCATCCATCCATCCAGACATCTCTCCCATTCCCCACATACTGTATCATCCATCCATCCAGACATCTCTCCCATTCCCCACATACTGTATCATCCATCCATCCAGACATCTCTCCCATTCCCCACATACTGTATCATCCATCCATCCAGACATCTACTCCATTCCCCCCACATACTGTATCATCCATCCATCCAGACATCTCTCCCATTCCCACATACTGTATCATCCATCCATCCAGACATCTACTCCCATTCCCCACATACTGTATCATCCATCCAAACATCTCTCCCATCCCCCACATACTGTATCATCCATCCATCCAGACATCTCTCCCATTCCCCACATACTGTATCATCCATCCATCCATCCCTCCCATTACCCACATACTGTATCATCCATCCAGACATCATCCATCCAGACATCTCTCCCATTCCCCACATACTGTA
>NW_025748325.1:0-36816 GCF_021184085.1 Oncorhynchus gorbuscha | reverse complement strand
GAACGTTGTGGCTCTGGGTCGGTTGGCTACAGAGCCGTCAGGAACATTGTGGCTCTGGGTCGGTTGGCTACAGAGCTGTCAGGACCGTTGTGGCTCCGGGTCGGTTGGCTACAGAGCAGTGTTTCAGGAATGTTGTGGCTCCGGGTCGGTTGGCTACAGAGCAGTGTTTCAGGAACGTTGTGGCTCTGGGTCGGTTGGCTACAGAGCAGTGTTTTAGCTAGTAGCTAGTTGGTTACAGAGCAGTGTTTTAGTTAGTTGGCTACAGAGCCGTCAGGAACGTTGTGGCTCCGGGTCGGTTGGCTACAGAGCTGTCAGGGCCGTTGTGGCTCTGGGTCGGTTGGCTACAGAGCAGTATTTCAGGAACGTTGTGACTCCGGGTCGGTTGGCTACAGAGCAGTGTTTCAGGAATGTTGTGGCTCTGGCTCGGTTGGCTACAGAGCAGTGTTCTGGAATGTTGTGGCTCCGGGTCGGTTGGCTACAGAGCAGTGTTTCAGGAACGTTGTGGCTCTGGGTCGGTTGGCTACAGAGCAGTATTTCAGGAACGCTGTGGCTCTGGGTCGGTTGGCTACAGAGCAGTGTTTCGGGAACGTTGTGGCTCTGGGTCGGTTGGCTACAGAGCAGTGTTTCAGGAACGCTGTGGCTCTGGGTCGGTTGGCTACAGAGCAGTGTTTCAGGAACGTTGTGGCTCTGGGTCGGTTGGCTACAGAGTAGTGTTTCAGGAACGTTGTGGCTCTGGGTCGGTTGGCTACAGAGCAGTGTTTTAGCTAGTAGCTAGTTGGTTACAGAGCAGTGTTTTAGTTAGTTGGCTACAGAGCCGTCAGGAACGTTGTGGCTCCGGGTCGGTTGGCTACAGAGCTGTCAGGGCCGTTGTGGCTCCGGGTCGGTTGGCTACAGAGCAGTGTTTCAGGACCGTTGTGGCTCTGGGTCGGTTGGCTACAGAGCCGTCAGGAACATTGTGGCTCCGGGTCGTTTGGCTACAGAGCAGTGTTTCAGGACCGTTGTGGCTCTGGGTCGGTTGGCTACAGAGCCATCAGGAACATTGTGGCTCTGGGTCGGTTGGCTACAGAGCAGTGTTTCAGGACCGTTGTGGCTCTGGGTCGGTTGGCTACAGAGCCATCAGGAACATTGTGGCTCTGGGTCGGTTGGCTACAGAGCAGTGTTTCAGGACCGTTGTGGCTCTGGGTCGGTCGGCTACAGAGCAGTGTTTCAGGACCTTTGTGGCTCTGGGTCGATTGGCTACAGAGCCGTCAGGAACGTTGTGGCTCTGGGTCGGTTGGCTACAGAGCAGTATTTCAGGAACGCTGTGGCTCTGGGTCGGTTGGCTACAGAGCAGTGTTTCAGGAACGCTGTGGCTCTGGGTCGGTTGGCTACAGAGCAGTGTTTCAGGAACGTTGTGGCTCTGGGTCGGTTGGCTACAGAGTAGTGTTTCAGGAACGTTGTGGCTCTGGGTCGGTTGGCTACAGAGCAGTGTTTTAGCTAGTAGCTAGTTGGTTACAGAGCAGTGTTTTAGTTAGTTGGCTACAGAGCCGTCAGGAACGTTGTGGCTCCGGGTCGTTTGGTTACAGAGCTGTCAGGGCCGTTGTGGCTCCGGGTCGGTTGGCTACAGAGCAGTGTTTCAGGAACGTTGTGGCTCCGGGTCGGTTGGCTACAGAGCAGTGTTTCAGGACCGTTGTGGCTCTGGGTCGGTTGGCTACAGAGGCGTCAGGAACATTGTGGCTCCGGGTCGGTTGGCTACAGAGCAGTGTTTCAGGACCGTTGTGGCTCTGGGTCGGTTGGCTACAGAGCCATCAGGAACATTGTGGCTCTGGGTCGGTTGGCTACAGAGCAGTGTTTCAGGACCGTTGTGGCTCTGGGTCGATTGGCTACAGAGCCGTCAGGAACATTGTGGCTCCGGGTCGGTTGGCTACAGAGCAGTGTTTCAGGACCGTTGTGGCTCTGGGTCGGTTGGCTACAGAGCCGTCAGGAACATTGTGGCTCTGGGTCGGTCGGCTACAGAGCAGTGTTTCAGGACCGTTGTGGCTCTGGGTCGATTGGCTACAGAGCCGTCAGGAACATTGTGGCTCTGGGTCGGTTGGCTACAGAGCAGTGTTTCAGGAACGTTGTGGCTCCGGGTCGGTTGGCTACAGAGCAGTGTTTCAGGAACGTTGTGGCTCTGGGTTGGTTGGCTACAGAGCAGTGTTTCAGGAACGTTGTGGCTCCGGGTCGGTTGGCTACAGAGCCGTCAGAACATTGTGGCTCTGGGGTCGGTTGGCTACAGAGCAGTGTTTCAGAACGCTGTGGCTCTGGGTCGGTTGGCTACAGAGCAGTGTTTCAGGAACGTTGTGGCTCTGCTGGTTGGCTACAGAGCAGTGTTTCAGGAACGTTGTGGCCCGGTTTGTTGGCTACAGAGCCGTCAGAACACATTGTGGCTCCGGGTCGGTTGGCTACAGAGTCAGTCAGGGAACATTGTGGCTCCGGGTCGGTTGGCTAAGCAGAGCCGTCAGGAACATTGTGGCTCCGGGTCGGGCATATGAGAGCTATCAGGAACATTGTGGCTGGGGTTTGCCATGAAGAGATAGAGTGAGCCAGGAACGTTGTGGCTCTGGGTCGAAGTTGGCTACAGAGCAGTGTTTCAGGAACGCTGTGGCCCGGCCTAAGCTGGCTACAGAGCTGTCAGGAACATTGTGGCTCTGGGGTCCTGGTTAGAGCAGTGTTTCGGGAACGTTGTGGCTCTGGGTCGGTTGGCTACAGAGCCATCAGGAACTGCAGGTTCGGCCTGCACGCCTCTATTTCTCGCCATGTGGATGGTGCCCAGCTGGTCCCTCTGGCATTTCAAACAGCCAGGCCCTCTAATACGCCAGGCTCATATGAGGAGCAGCTGTCTGCCAGGCCTGAGGTAACATACCTGGGATGCCAGGCCAGTGGTAGAATGCTGCGAGCTGTGGAATAGCTAAGCAGAACATTTGAATCAAGTTCCGTAATCAGCCTCATGCCTGCGTCTGAAATGGAAGGATATGATACGTAGAGGCGTTTTCTCAGCATGTCTTATGGGGGAAACTGAGATGGGAGGCCCGAAAAACAATCTGGAGAGAGGAGGGAGTGATGGGCTATTACAATATACAACAGAGAGTCTACAGTGTAGGACTAGTAGCTAGTTGGTTACAGAGCAGTATGGTACCAGTAGCTAAACTCGATGGAGGCTGAAAACAATCTGAGAGAGGAGGGAGGATGGGCTATTACAATATACAATAGAGAGTCTACAGTGTAGTGACTAGTAGCTAGTTGGTTACAGAGCAGTAGGTGACTAGTAGCTAAACTCGATGGAGGCTGAAACAATCTGAGAGAGGAGGGAGTGATGGGCTATTACAATATACAATAGAGAGTCTACAGTGTAGTGACTAGTAGCTAGTTGGTTACAGAGCAGTATGGTGACTAGTAGCTAGTTGGTTACAGAGCAGTGTGGTGACTAGTAGCTAGTTGGTTGCTGCAGTATGGTGACTAGTAGCTAGTTGGTTACAGAGCAGTATGGTGACTAGTAGCTAGTTGGTTACAGAGCAGTGTGGTGACTAGTAGCTAGTTGGTTACAGAGCAGTATGGTGACTAGTAGCTAGTTGGTTACAGAGCAGTGTGGGGTGACTACTAGCTAGTTGGTTACAGAGCAGTGTGGTGACTAGTAGCTAGTTGGTTACAGAGCAGTGTGGTGACTAGTAGCTAGTTGGTTACAGAGCAGTGTGGTGACTAGTAGCTAGTTGGTTACAGAGCAGTGTGGTGACTAGTAGCTAGTTGGTTACAGAGCAGTATGGTGACTAGTAGCTAGTTGGTTACAGAGCAGTATGGTGACTAGTAGCTAGTTGGTTACAGAGCAGTATGGTGACTAGTAGCTAGTTGGTTACAGAGCAGTGTGGTGACTAGTAGCTAGTTGGTTACAGAGCAGTATGGTGACTAGTAGCTAGTTGGTTACAGAGCAGTGTGGTGACTAGTAGCTAGTTGGTTACAGAGCAGTATGGTGACTAGTAGCTAGTTGGTTACAGAGCAGTATGGTGACTAGTAGCTAGTTGGTTACAGAGCAGTATGGTGACTAGTAGCTAGTTGGTTACAGAGCAGTATGGTGACTAGTAGCTAGTTGGTTACAGAGCAGTATGGTGACTAGTAGCTAGTTGGTTACAGAGCAGTGTGGTGACTAGTAGCTAGTTGGTTACAGAGCAGTGTAGTGACTAGTAGCTAGTTGGTTACAGAGCAGTGTGGTGACTAGTAGCTAGTTGGTTACAGAGCAGTGTAGTGACTAGTAGCTAGTTGGTTACAGAGCAGTGTGGTGACTAGTAGCTAGTTGGTTACAGAGCAGTGTGGTGACTAGTAGCTAGTTGGTTACAGAGCAGTGTGGTGACTAGTAGCTAGTTGGTTACAGAGCAGTGTAGTGACTAGTAGCTAGTTGGTTACAGAGCAGTATGGTGACTAGTAGCTAAACTCGATGAAAAACAATCTGTGTCGTTCTGATGAACTGTGGACTTTTTATTTATTCAATTCAAGTGAGAGCAATTACAATTTAAATTCACTTTAAAAACGTATCTCAGAATTGACCCTTTAAAGATAGATTGATATTTGAGATATCAACATAATGTGATACTTTAGTTACTGTACATCATTAGCAGTACACTGAGCGGACTAAACATTAAGAACACCTGATCCCTTACTGATCCACTAGTTAAACCCACTTTAGTTACTGTACATCATTAGGCAGTAGGCTGTACACTGAGCGGACTAAACATTAAGAACACCTGATCCCTTACTGATGCCACTAGTTAAACCCACTTTAGTTACTGTACATCATTAGGCTGTACACTGAGCGGACTAAACATTAAGAACACCTGATCCCTTACTGATCCACTAGTTAAACCCACTTTAGTTACTGTACATCATTAGGCAGTAGGCTGTACACTGAGTGGACTAAACATTAAGAACACCTGATCCCTTACTGATCCACTAGTTAAACCCACTTTAGTTACTGTACATCATTAGGCAGTAGGCTGTACACTGAGCGGACTAAACATTAAGAACACCTGCCCTTTCCGTGACATACCAGGTGAAAGCTATGATCCCTTTCTGATGCCAGGTGAAAGCTATGATCCCTTACTGATGCCAGGTGAAAGCTATGATCCCTGATGCCAGGTGAAAGCTATGATCCCTTTCTGATGCCAGGTGAAAGCTATGATCCCTTACTGATACCAGGTGAAAGCTATGATCCCTTACTGATGCCAGGTGAAAGCTATGATCCCTTACTGATGCCAGGTGAAAGCTATGATCCCTTACTGATGCCAGGTGAAAGCTATGATCCCTTACTGATGCCAGGTGAAAGCTATGATCCTGATGCCAGGAGAAAGCTATGATCCCTTACTGATGCCAGGTGAAAGCTATGATCCCTTACTGATGCCAGGTGAAAGCTATGATCCTGATGCCAGGTGAAAGCTATGATCCTGATGCCAGGTGAAAGCTATGATCCCTTACTGATGCCAGGTGAAAGCTATGATCCCTTACTGATACCAGGTGAAAGCTATGATCCCTGATGCCAGGTGAAAGCTATGATCCCTGATACCAGGTGAAAGCTATGATCCCTGATACCAGGTGAAAGCTATGATCCTGATGCCAGGTGAAAGCTATGATCCCTTACTGATGCCAGGTGAAAGATATGATCCCTTACTGATGCCAGGTGAAAGCTATGATCCCTTACTGATGCCAGGTGAAAGCTATGATCCCTTACTGATGCCAGGTGAAAGATATGATCCCTTACTGATGCCAGGTGAAAGCTATGATCCCTTACTGATGCCAGGTGAAAGATATGATCCCTTACTGATGCCAGGTGAAAGCTATGATCCCTTACTGATGCCAGGTGAAAGCTATGATCCCTTACTGATGCCAGGTGAAAGCTATGATCCCTTACTGATGCCAGGTGAAAGCTATGATCTTGATGCCAGGTGAAAGCTATGATCCCTTACTGATGCCAGGTGAAAGATATGATCTTGATGCCAGGTGAAAGCTATGATCTTGATGCCAGGTGAAAGCTATGATCCCTTACTGATGCCAGGTGAAAGATATGATCTTGATGCCAGGTGAAAGCTAGGATCTTGATGCCAGGTGAAAGCTATGATCTTGATGCCAGGTGAAAGCTATGATCCCTTACTGATGCCAGGTGAAAGATATGATCCCTGATGCCAGGTGAAAGCTATGATCCCTTACTGATGCCAGGTGAAAGCTATGATCCCTTACTGATGCCAAGTGAAAGCTATGATCCCTTACTGATGCCAGGTGAAAGCTATGATCCCTTACTGATGCCAGGTGAAAGCTATGATCCCTTACTGATGCCAAGTGAAAGCTATGATCCCTTACTGATACCAGGTGAAAGCTATGATCCCTGATGCCAGGTGAAAGCTATGATCCCTGATGCCAGGTGAAAGATATGATCCCTGATGCCAGATGAAAGCTATTATCCCTTACTGATGCCAGGTGAAAGCTATGATCCCTTACTGATGCCAGGTGAAAGCTATGATCCCTTACTGATGCCAGGTGAAAGATATGATCCCTGATGCCAGGTGAAAGCTATGATCCCTTACTGATGCCAGGTGAAAGCTATGATCCCTTACTGATGCCAGGTGAAAGCTATGATCCCTTACTGATGCCAGGTGAAAGATATGATCCCTGATGCCAGATGAAAGCTATGATCCCTTACTGATGCCAGGTGAAAGATATGATCCCTGATGCCAGGTGAAAGCTATGATCCCTTACTGATGCCAGGTGAAAGCTATGATCCCTTACTGATACCAGGTGAAAGCTATGATCCCTGATGCCAGGTGAAAGCTATGATCCCTTACTGATGCCAGGTGAAAGCTATGATCCCTTACTGATGCCAGGTGAAAGATATGATCCCTGATGCCAGATGAAAGCTATGATCCCTTACTGATGCCAGGTGAAAGCTATGATCCCTTACTGATGCCAGGTGAAAGCTATGATCCCTTACTGATGCCAGGTGAAAGCTATGATCCCTTACTGATGCCAGGTGAAAGCTATGATCCCTTACTGATGCCAGGTGCAGGCTATGATCTTGATGCCACTTGTTAAACCCACTTCCACTAAGGATGTTTAATCCTTCAGACACGTGGAACATGGACTGTGTAGTCTAGTGGTAGTTAGGTAGTTAGGAAGGTAGTTAGTGTAGCAGTAGACGCCAGGCACTGTGTAGTCTAGTGGTAGTTAGGTAGGTAGTTAGTGTAGCAGTAGACGCCCGGCACTGTGTCGTCTAGTGCATTTAGTTAGGTAGTTAGGTAGGTAGTTAGTGTAGCTCTAAATACATCACTGATAACCTCTCAATACATCACTGATAACCTCTCAATACATCACTGATAACCTCTCAATACATCACTGATAACCTCTCAATACATCACTGATAACCTCTCAATACATCACTGATAACCTCTCAATACATCACTGATAACCTCTCAATACATCACTGATAACCTCTCAATACATCACTGATAACCGACTGAACCACCTGAACAGGCCTCAGGCCAACCGACTGAACCACCTGAACAGGCCTCAGGCCAACCGACTGAACCACCTGAACAGGCCTCAGGCCAACCGACTGAACCACCTGAACAGGCCTCAGGCCAACCGACTGAACCACCTGAACAGGCCTCAGGCCAACCGACTGAACCACCTGAACAGGCCTCAGGCCAACCGACTGAACAGGCCTCAGGCCGACCGACTGAACCACCTGAACAAGCCTCAGGCCAACCGACTGAACAGGCCTCAGGCCAACCGACTGAACCACCTGAACAGGCCTCAGGGCAACCGACTGAACCACCTGAACAGGCCTCAGGCCAACCGACTGAACCACCTGAACAGGCCTCAGGCCAACCGACTGAACCACCTGAACAGGCCTCAGGCCAACCGACTGAACCACCTGAACAGGCCTCAGGGCAACCGACTGAACCACCTGAACAGGCCTCAGGCCAACCGACTGAACCACCTGAACAGGCCTCAGGCCAACCGACTGAACCACCTGAACAGGCCTCAGGCCAACAGACTGAACCACCTGAACAGGCCTCAGGCCAACCGACTGAACAGGCCTCAGGCCAACAGACTGAACCACCTGAACAGGCCTCAGGCCAACCGACTGAACCACCTGAACAGGCCTCAGGCCAACCGACTGAACCACCTGAACAGGCCTCAGGCCAACCGACTGAACCACCTGAATAGGCCTCAGGCCAACCGACTGAACCACCTGAACAGGCCTCAGGCCAACCGACTGAACAGGCCTCAGGCCGACCGACTGAACCACCTGAACAGGCCTCAGGGCAACCGACTGAACCACCTGAACAGGCCTCAGGCCAACCGACTGAACCACCTGAACAGGCCTCAGGCCAACCGACTGAACAGGCCTCAGGCCAACCGACTGAACCACCTGAACCACTAAAAGGAATGGTCACCAGAGCCTTCTGGTTAATTAGCTGTAATGGGGTTTCTACTGTACTACACCACTACAGTGTAGAGGCTTGTTGGGCTGTGGGGGTTTCTACTGTACTACACCACTACAGTGTAGAGGCTTGTTGGGCTGTGGGGTTTCTACTGTACTACACCACTACAGTGTAGAGGCTTGTTGGGCTGTGGGGTTTCTACTGTACTACACCACTACAGTGTAGAGGCTTGTTGGGCTGTGGGGTTTCTACTGTACTACACCACTACAGTGTAGAGGCTTGTTGGGCTGTGGGGTTTCTACTGTACTACACCACTACAGTGTAGAGGCTTGTTGGGCTGTGGGGTTTCTACTGTACTACACCACTACAGTGTAGAGGCTTGTTGGGCTGTGGGGTTTCTACTGTACTACACCACTACAGTGTAGAGGCTTGTTGGGCTGTGGGGTTTCTACTGTACTACACCACTACAGTGTAGAGGCTTGTTGGGCTGTGGGGTTTCTACTGAACTACACCACTACAGTGTAGAGGCTTGTTGAAACAGGGATCAGTGCAGACAGGTGACCAAGACACAAAAGGTGAAAAGGGTGACAGTGAAAGAAGAGACAGAGAGAGGGGAGGCACACCTAGAGACTGGCAAAACCACTCTCCCTCTCTCACTCTGCCTCTCCTCACTCCGCCTCTCTCCCTGACTCTGTCTCAATGTCCCTCTCCCTCCCTCTCTCTCAGTCTCTCCCTCTCTCAGTCTGCCTCTCCCTTCCTCCTTCCGCCCCTCTCTCCCTCCCTCTCTGTCTCTCCCTCTCTGTCTCTCCCTCCCTCAGTCTCTCCCTCCCTCAGTCTCTCCCTCTCTGTCTCTCCCTCTCTGTCTCTCCCTCCCTCCCTCTGCCTCTCTCTCCCTCCCTCTCTCTCCCTCCCTCAGTCTCTCCCTCCCTCAGTCTCTCCCCCCCCTCCCTCTGCCTCTCTCTCCCTCCCTCTCTGTCTCTCCCTCAGTCTCTGTCTCTCCCTCAGTCTCTATCTCTCTGTCTCTCCCTCCCTCCATCAGTCTCTCCCTCCTTAAGTCTCTCCCTCCTGCAGACATGCAGTCTGGCCTCAGCCATATAAAAACACACCTGTCATAAAAGACTAGCACCTACATGACATCATCTACTTTCATTAGGATATATATGATGCAATCTCACACATCCTGTGGCTTTATTCAATGGGAGAGTGGACTCATATCTCTCTCCATGGCTGAGGAGAGAGTGGACTCATATCTCTCCATGGCTGAGGAGAGAGTGGACTCATATCTCTCTCTATGGCTGAGGAGAGAGTGGACTCATATCTCTCTCTATGGCTGAGGAGAGAGTGGACTCATATCTCTCTCTATGGCTGAGGAGAGAGTGGACTCATATCTCTCTCTATGGCTGAGGAGAGAGTGGACTCATATCTCTCTCTATGGCTGAGGAGAGAGTGGACTCATATCTCTCTATGGCTGAGGAGAGAGTGGACTCATATCTCTATGGCTGAGGAGAGAGTGGACTCGTATCTCTCTCTATGGCTGAGGAGAGAGTGGACTCATATCTCTCTCTATGGCTGAGGAGAGAGTGGACTCATATCTCTCTCTATGGCTGAGGAGAGAGTGGACTCATATCTCTCTCTATGGCTGAGGAGAGAGTGGACTCATATCTCTCTATGGCTGAGGAGAGAGTGGACTCATATCTCTCTCTATGGCTGAGGAGAGTGTGGACTCATATCTCTCTCTATGGCTGAGGAGAGAGTGGACTCATATCTCTCTCTATGGCCGAGGAGAGAGTGGACTCATATCTCTCTCCATGGCTGAGGAGAGAGTGGACTCATATCTCTCTCCATGGCTGAGGAGAGAGTGGACTCATATCTCTCCATGGCTGAGGAGAGAGTGGACTCATATCTCTCTCTATGGCTGAGGAGAGAGTGGACTCATATCTCTCTCTATGGCTGAGGAGAGAGTGGACTCTGGGCATATCTCTCTCCATGGCTGAGGAGAGGGTGGACTCATATCTCTCTCTATGGCTGAGGAGAGAGTGGACTCATATCTCTCTCTATGGCTGAGGAGAGAGTGGACTCATATCTCTCTATGGCTGAGGAGAGAGTGGACTCATATCTCTCTCTATGGCTGAGGAGAGAGTGGACTCATATCTCTCTCTATGGCTGAGGAGAGAGTGGACTCATATCTCTCTCTATGGCTGAGGAGAGAGAGGACTCATATCTATCTATGGCTGAGGAGAGAGTGGACTCATATCTCTCTCTATGGCCGAGGAGAGAGTGGACTCATATCTCTCTCCATGGCTGAGGAGAGAGTGGACTCATATCTCTCTCCATGGCTGAGGAGAGAGTGGACTCATATCTCTCCATGGCTGAGGAGAGAGTGGACTCATATCTCTCCATGGCTGAGGAGAGAGTGGACTCATATCTCTCTCTATGGCTGAGGAGAGAGTGGACTCATATCTCTCTCTATGGCTGAGGAGAGAGTGGACTCTGGGCATATCTCTCTCCATGGCTGAGGAGAGAGTGGACTCATATCTCTCTCTATGGCTGAGGAGAGAGAGGACTCATATCTATCTATGGCTGAGGAGAGAGTGGACTCATATCTCTCTCCATGGCTGAGGAGAGAGTGGACTCATATCTCTCCATGGCTGAGGAGAGAGTGGACTCATATCTCTCTCTATGGCTGAGGAGAGAGTGGACTCATATCTCTCTCTATGGCTGAGGAGAGAGTGGACTCTGGGCATATCTCTCTCCATGGCTGAGGAGAGAGTGGACTCATATCTCTCTCTATGGCTGAGGAGAGAGGACTCATATCTATCTATGGCTGAGGAGAGAGTGGACTCATATCTCTCTCTATGGCTGAGGAGAGAGTGGACTCATATCTCTCTCTATGGCTGAGGAGAGAGTGGACTCATATCTCTCTCTGGCTGAGGAGAGAGTGGACTCATATCTCTCTCTATGGCTGAGGAGAGAGTGGACTCATATCTCTCTCTATGGCTGAGGAGAGAGTGGACTCATATCTCTCTCCATGGCTGAGGAGAGAGTGGACTCATATCTCTCTCTATGGCTGAGGAGAGAGTGGACTCATATCTCTCTATGGCTGAGGAGAGAGTGGACTCATATCTCTCTCTATGGCTGAGGAGAGAGTGGACTCATATCTCTCTCTATGGCTGAGGAGAGAGTGGACTCATATCTCTCTCTATGGCTGAGGAGAGTGTGGACTCATATCTCTCTCTATGGCTGAGGAGAGAGTGTGTGTGTGCTTGTGCGTGTGTGCGTGCGTACCTCTCGGTGGTTGAGCAGTCGCTCCAGGTCGGAGGCCATATTGTTCTTCACCTGTTGGAGAGACGTCTTCTCTTTCCTCAGAGATCTGAATGGACAAACCGAAACAGAGAGTTTCTCTAGCGCTGACTAAATGAGACAGAATAACGACTCCCTCCATTTCCTCAGAGAGAGTTTCTCTAGTGCTGACTAAATGAGACAGAATAACTCAAATGCCACCCTATTCCCTATATAGTGCACTACTTTTCATTACCACTACTCCAGTGTACGACCTCTGAGTGGTGCCCTAAATAGGGAATAGGGTGTAATTTGAGACTCTCTAGTGCTGACTAAATGGGACAGAATAACGACTCCCTCCATTTCCTCAGAGATCTGAATGGACAAACCCAAACAGAGAGTTTCTCTAGTGCTGACTAAATGGGACAGAATAACGACTCCCTCCATTTCCTCAGAGAGAGTTTCTCTAGTGCTGACTAAATGGGACAGAATAACGACTCCCTCCATTTCCTCAGAGATCTGAATGGACAAACCCAAACAGAGACTTTCTCTAGTGCTGACTAAATGGGACAGAATAACGACTCCCTCCATTTCCTCAGAGATCAGGTGCTGCTGAAACGGCACTGTTACAACACAGAACACATCCTATATAGGGCACTACTTTAGGCCAGGGCCCTCGGAGGGGGGAGACTGGAAGGGGGAGATTGGAGGAGGAGACTGGAGGAGGGAGACTGAAAGGGGGAGACTGAAAGGGGGAGACTGGAGGAGGGAGACTGAAAGGGGGAGACTGAAAGGGGGAGACTGGAGGGGGAGACTGAAAGGAGGAGACTGGAGGGGGAGACTGAAAGGGGGAGACTGAAAGGGGAGACTGGAGGGGGAGACTGAAAGGAGGAGACTGGAGGGGGAGACTGAAAGGGGAGACTGGAAGGAGGAGACTGGAAGGGGAGACTGAAAGGGGAGACTGGAAGGAGGAGACTGGAAGGGGGAGACTGAAAGGAGGAGACTGGAGGGGGAGACTGGAGGGGAGACTGGAAGGAGGAGACTGGAAGGAGGAGACTGGAAGGAGGAGACTGGAAGGGGGAGACTGAAAGGAGGAGACTGGAGGGGGAGACTGAAAGGGGGAGACTGGAGGGGGAGACTGAAAGGAGGAGACTGGAAGGAGGAGACTGGAAGGGGAGACTGAAAGGAGGAGACTGGAAGGGGGAGACTGAAAGGAGGAGACTGGAGGGGGAGACTGAAAGGGGGAGACTGGAAGGGGGAGACTGGAAGGGGAGACCGGAGGGGGGAGACTGAAAGGGGGAGACTGGAGGGGGAGACTGGAGGGGAGACTGGGGGGAGACTGGAGGGGGGGGAGACTGAAAGGAGGAGACTGGAGGGGAGACTGGAGGGGGAGATTGGAGGGGGAGACTGAAAGGGGAGACTGGAAGGGGGAGACTGAAAGGAGGAGACTGGAGGGGGAGACAGAAAGGGGGAGACTGGAGGGGGAGACTGAAAGGGGAGACTGGAAGGGGAGACCGGAGGGGGAGACTGAAAGGGGAGACTGGAAGGGGGAGACTGAAAGGAGGAGACTGGAGGGGAGACAGAAAGGGGAGACTGGAGGGGGAGACTGAAAGGGGGAGACTGGAAGGGGGAGACTGAAAGGAGGAGACTGGAGGGGGAGACTGGAGGGGGAGACTGGGGGGGGAGACTGGAGGGGAGACTGAAAGGAGGAGACTGGAGGGGGAGACTGGAGGGGGAGACTGGAGGGGGAGACTGGAGGGGAGACTGAGGGGGAGACTGGAGGGGGAGACTGAAAGGAGGAGACTGGAGGGGAGACTGGAGGGGAGAGACTGGAGGGGGAGACAGAAAGGGGGAGACTGAAAGGGGGAGAGTGGGGGAGACTGAAAGGAGGAGACTGGAGGGGGAGACTGGAGGGGAGAGACTGGAGGGGGAGACAGAAAGGGGGAGACTGAAAGGGGGAGAGGGGGGGGAGACTGAAAGGGGGAGGGGGGGGGAGACTGGAAGGAGGGGGGGGAGACTGGAAGGGGGAGACTGGAAGGAGGAGACTGGAAGGGGGAGACTGGGAGACTGGAAGGGGGAGACTGGGGGGAGAATGGAGGAGACTGGAGGGGGAGACTGGAAGGAGGGACTGAGAGGAGACTGGGGGGAGACTGGAGACTGAAAGGGGAGACTGGAGGGGGAGACTGGAAGGGGAGACTGGAGGGGAGACTGGAAGGAGGAGACTGGGGGGAGACTGAAAGGAGGAGACTGGAAGGGGGAGACTGGAAGGGGGAGACTGGGGGAGACTGGAGGGGGAGACTGGAGGGGGAGACTGGAAGGGGAGACTGGAGAGACTGAAAGGGGGAGAGGGGGGAGACTGGAAGGAGGGGAGACTGGAGGGGGAGACTGGAAGGAGGAGACTGGAGGGGGAGACTGGAAGGGGAGACTGGAAGGAGGGAGACTGGAGGGGAGACTGGAAGGGGAGACTGAACTGGAGGAGGAGACTGGAGGGGAGACTGAAGGGGGAGACTGGAGGGAGACTGAAAGGGGGAGACTGGAGGGGAGACTGAAAGGGGAGACTGGAGGGGAGACTGGAAGGAGAGACTGGAGGGGAGACTGAAAGGAGGAGACTGGAAGGGGAGACTGGAAGGAGACTGGAGGGGAGACTGGAAGGGGAGACAGTGCTGTGTGTACCTGGTGTCCTCCTCCAGCTGTGTGATACGTTCTCTGAGGGACAGTATCTGTGTGTCTCTCTGTCTCACCGTGTCGATCAGGTAACTGTAGGGCTGCTGGGCCTGCTGTAGGAGACGGTTAGCTGCTTCCAGCTAGGACACACACACACACACACACACACACACACACACACACACACACACACACACACACACACACACACACACACACACACACACACACACACACACACACACACACACACACACACACACACACACACACACACACTTGTTGAACCCGTTTGTTGATTCACGCTACAGTCACTGACTTGGCCTTTGATTGGGAGGGCCCTCTAAAAACACACCTTTCAGGTGGAATATATTTCATGTTGGCAACCCTTCTAACATGATGTCAAACACTGTGACAGGAAGGAAGGTGTGGTGAGGACAGTGTGGGTTAGGAGTCTACTACACTGTGGGTTAGGAGTCTATACTACTACTATACTGTGGGTTAGGAGTCTATACTACTACTACACTGTGGGTTAGGGGTCTATACTACTACTACACTGTGGGTTAGGAGTCAATACTACTACTACACTGTGGGTTAGGAGTCTACTACACTGTGGGTTAGGGGTCTATACTACTACTATACTGTGGGTTAGGAGTCTATACTACTACTACACTGTGGGTTAGGGGTCTATACTACTACTACACTGTGGGTTAGGAGTCAATACTACTACTACACTGTGGGTTAGGAGTCTATACTACTACTACACTGTGGGTTAGGAGTCTCCTACACTGTGGGTTAGGGGTCTATACTACTACTATACTGTGGGTTAGGAGTCTATACATACTACTACACTGTGGGTTAGGGGTCTATACATACTACTACACTGTGACAGGAAGGAAGGTGTGGTGAGGACAGTGTGGGTTAGGAGTCTCCTACACTGTGGGTTAGGAGTCTCCTACACTGTGGGTTAGGAGTCTACTACACTGTGGGTTAGGGGTCTATACTACTACTATACTGTGGGTTAGGAGTCTATACTACTACTACACTGTGGGTTAGGAGTCTATACTACTACTACACTGTGGGTTAGGAGTCTATACTACTACTACACTCTGGGTTAGGAGTCTATACTATGACTACACTGTGGGTTAGGAGTCTACTACACTGTGGGTTAGGAGTCTATACTACTACTATACTGTGGGTTAGGAGTCAATACTACTACTACACAGTGGGTTAGGAGTCTACTACACTGTGGGTTAGGAGTCAATACTACTACTACACTGTGGGTTAGGGGTCTATACAACAACTACACTGTGGGTTAGGAGTCTATACTACTACTACACTGTGGGTTAGGAGTCTATACTACTACTACACTCTGGGTTAGGAGTCTATACTACGACTACACTGTGAGTTAGGAGTCTATACTACGACTACACTGTGGGTTAGGAGTCTACTACACTGTGGGTTAGGAGTCTATACTACTACTACACTGTGGGTTAGGAGTCTGAACTACTACACTGTGAGTTAGGAGTCTACTACACTGTGGGTTAGGAGTCTATACCACTGTGGGTCTGTCCTGTGATACCTCCTCAGAGATCTGTCCTGTGTGTGTTACCTCCTCAGAGACTTGTCCTGTGATACCTCCTCAGAGATCTGTCCTGTGTGTGATACCTCCTCAGAGATCTGTCCTGTGTTACCTCCTCAGAGATCTGTCCTGTGTGTGTGTTACCTCCTCAGAGATCTGTCCTGTGTGTGTGTTACCTCCTCAGAGATCTGTCCTGTGTGTGTTACCTCCTCAGAGATCTGTCCTGTGTGTGATACCTCCTCAGAGATCTGTCCTGTGATACCTCCTCAGAGATCTGTCCTGTGATACCTCCTCAGAGATCTGTCCTGTGTGTGTTACCTCCTCAGAGATCTGTCCTGTGTGTGTTACCTCCTCAGAGATCTGTCCTGTGTGTGTTACCTCCTCAGAGATCTGTCCTGTGTTACCTCCTCAGAGATCTGTCCTGTGTTACCTCCTCAGAGATCTGTCCTGTGATACCTCCTCAGAGATCTGTCCTGTGATACCTCCTCAGAGATCTGTCCTGTGTGTGTTACCTCCTCAGAGATCTGTCCTGTGTTACCTCCTCAGAGATCTGTCCTGTGATACCTCCTCAGAGATCTGTCCTGTGTGTGATACCTCCTCAGAGATCTGTCCTGTGTTACCTCCTCAGAGATCTGTCCTGTGATACCTCCTCAGAGATCTGTCCTGTGATACCTCCTCAGAGATCTGTCCTGTGATACCTCCTCAGAGATCTGTTCTGTGTTACCTCCTCAGAGATCTGTCCTGTGATACCTCCTCAGAGATCTGTCCTGTGATACCTCCTCAGAGATCTGTCCTGTGTGTGTTACCTCCTCAGAGATCTGTCCTGTGTGTGTGTTGCGTCTCTCCAGATCTCTCCTCAGCAGTGTGTTCTGTTTCTCCAGCTGCAACAGTCTACGGGCCAGATGGACACTGCAACACACATTAAATAAACTCTCAAACATAAAACCAAACAATAATCATGTATCACAAATTGCACTACTTTAGACCAGGACCCTATAGAACCCTATATAGTGCACTACTTTAGACCAGGGCCCTATAGAACCCTATATAGTACACTACTTTAGACCAGGGCCCTATATAACCCTATATAGTACACTACTTTAGACCAGGACCCTATAGAACCCTATATAGTACACTACTTTAGACCAGGGCCCTATAGAACCCTATATAGTACACTACTTTAGACCAGGACCCTATAGAACCCTATATAGTACACTACTTTAGACCAGGGCCCTGTAGAACCCTATATAGTGCACTACTTTAGACCAGAGCCCTATATAACCCTATTCCCTATATATAGTACACTACTTTAGACCAGGGCCCTATAGAACCCTATTCCCTATATATAGTACACTACTTTAGACCAGGGCCCTATAGAACCCTATTCCCTATATATAGTACACTACTTTAGACCAGGGCCCTATAGAACCCTATTCCCTATATATAGTACACTACTTTAGACCAGGGCCCTATAGAACCCTATTCCCTATGTAGTGCACTACTTTAGACCAGGTCCCTATATAACCCTGTTCCCTATATAGGGCACTACTTTAGACCAGGGCCCTATAGAACCCTATATAGTGCACTACTTTAGACCAGGGCCCTATAGAACCCTATATAGTGCACTACTTTAGACCAGAGCCCTATAGAACCCTATTCCCTATATAGTGCACTACTTTAGACCAGGGCCCTATAGAACCCTATTCCCTATATATTACACTACTTTAGACCAGGGCCCTATAGAACCCTATTCCCTATATATTACACTACTTTAGACCAGGGCCCTATAGAACCCTATTCCCTATATAGTGCACTACTTTAGACCAGGGTCCTATAGAACCCTATTCCCTATATATTACACTACTTTAGACCAGGGCCCTATAGAACCCTATTCCCTATATATTACACTACTTTAGACCAGGGCCCTATAGAACCCTATTCCCTATATAGTGCACTACTTTAGACCAGGGCCCTATAGAACCCTATTCCCTATATATTACACTACTTTAGACCAGGGCCCATAGTGAATATGAGGCCGTTAGGGACCCCGTCAGATCAGATCTCACCTCTGCCTGAGTCGTCTCTTGGCGGTTGTGGGAACGTTGGCACCGTAACCGTAGGAGAACAGAACTCTCTCTGCTTCCTCCTCATTATCAGCTGACCAGAGAGACAACGACCAACGGAAACAATGGTTACATTTCATAACGGAACATATTGCATCAGAGCAGTGTGTGTGTGTGTGTGTGTGTGTGTGTGTGTGTGTGTGTGTGTGTGTGTGTGTGTGTGTGTGTGTGTGTGTGTGTGTGTGTGTGTGTGTGTGTGTGTATCACTCTGCTGGTTGTGCAGCATATTCTATAGTCAGATAACTAGTAGTGTCAATCACTGCTACTAGTATTATCCTAACGTCGTGCCAACATGACTCTAACGTCGTGCCAACATGACTCTAACGTTGTGAGAACATGACTCTAACGTCGTGCCAACATGACTCTAACGTCGTGCCAACATGACTCTAACGTCGTGCCAACATGACTCTAACGTCGTGCCAACATGACTCTAACGTCGTGAGAACATGACTCTAACGTCGTGCCAACATGACTCTAACGTCGTGCCAACATGACTCTAACGTCGTGCCAACATGACTCTAACGTCGTGCCAACATGACTCTAACGTCGTGCCAACATGACTCTAACGTCGTGCCAACATGACTCTAACGTCGTGCCAACATGACTCTAACGTTGTGCCAACATGACTCTAACGTCGTGCCAACATGACTCTAACGTCGTGCCAACATGACTCTAACGTCGTGCCAACATGACTCTAACGTCGTGCCAACATGACTCTAACGTCGTGAGAACATGACTCTAACGTCGTGCCAACATGACTCTAACGTCGTGCCAACATGACTCTAACGTCGTGAGAACATGACTCTAACGTCGTGCCAACATGACTCTAACGTCGTGAGAACATGACTCTAACGTCGTGCCAACATGACTCTAACGTCGTGCCAACATGACTATCCTAACGTCGTGCCAACATGACTATCCTAACGTCGTGAGAACATGACTATCCTAACGTCGTGCCAACATGACTCTAACGTCGTGAGAACATGACTCTAACGTCGTGCCAACATGACTCTAACGTCGTGCCAACATGACTCTAACGTCGTGCCAACATGACTCTAACGTCGTGCCAACATGACTCTAACGTCGTGCCAACATGACTCTAACGTCGTGCCAACATGACTCTAACGTCGTGCCAACATGACTCTAACATCGTGAGAACATGACTCTAACGTCGTGCCAACATGACTCTAACGTCGTGCCAACATGACTCTAACGTCGTGAGAACATGACTAACGTCGTGAGAACATGACTCTAACGTCGTGCCAACATGACTCTAACGTCGTGCCAACATGACTCTAACGTCGTGCCAACATGACTCTAACCTCGTGCCAACATGACTCTAACCTCGTGCCAACATGACTCTAACGTCGTGAGAACATGACTCTAACGTCGTGAGAACATGACTCTAACGTCGTGCCAACATGACTCTACTAACGTCGTGAGAACATGACTCTAACGTCGTGCCAACATGACTCTCCTAACCTCGTGCCAACATGACTCTAACGTCGTGCCAACATGACTCTCCTAACCTCGTGCCAACATGACTCTAACGTCGTGAGAACATGACTCTCCTAACGTCGTGAGAACATGACTCTCCTAACGTCGTGAGAACATGACTCTAACGTCGTGCCAACATGACTCTCCTAACGTCGTGCCAACATGACTCTAACGTCGTGAGAACATGACTCTAACGTCGTGAGAACATGACTATCCTAACGCCGTGAGAACATGACTCTAACGTCGTGCCAACATGACTCTCCTAACATCGTGAGAACATGACTATCCTAACGTCGTGCCAACATGACTATCCTAACGTCGTGAGAACATGACTATCCTAACGTCGTGAGAACATGACTATCCTAACGTCGTGAGAACATTACTTTCAGCAGCCTGCATGGTGACGTCGTCCAGCTCCTGCTCCAGTTTCTCGTAGGTCTGTAGTCTGGCCTGCTGCTCAGCATTCTGGGCCTGGAGTTCCGTTATCTGCTTCTCCGAGGACGCCTGAAGCCTGTACAACTCCTTGGTCATGACCTGATGGAAGAGCAGGGGCAGTTAGCTGTGGGCCGAGGCTCAGCAAGCCGTATGTAACAACCTGGACAGGAGCTAAGAGCTATATGTAACACCCTGGACAGGAGCTAAGGGGCTGTATGTAACACCCTGGACCAGAGCTAAGGGGCTCTATGTAACACCCTGGACAGGAGCTAAGGGGATGTATGTAACACCCTGGACAGGAGCTAAGGGGCTGTATGTAACACCCTGGACCAGAGCTAAGGGGCTGTATGTAACACCCTGGACCAGAGCTAAGGGGCTGTATGTAACACCCTGGACCAGAGCTAGGGGCTCTATGTAACACCCTGGACCAGAGCTAAGGGGCTGTATGTAACACCCTGGACAGGAGCTAAGGGCTGTATGTAACACCCTGGACAGGAGCTAAGGGGCTGTATGTAACACTCTGGACCAGAGCTAAGGGGCTGTATGTAACACCCTGGACAGGAGCTAAGGGGCTGTATGTAACACCCTGGACCAGAGCTAAGGGGCTGTATGTAACACCCTGGACCAGAGCTAAGGGGCTGTATGTAACACCCTGGACAGGAGCTAGGGGCTGTATGTAACACCCTGGACCAGAGCTAGGGGCTCTATGTAACACCCTGGACCAGAGCTAAGGGGCTGTATGTAACACCCTGGACAGGAGCTAAGGGGCTGTATGTAACACCCTGGACAGGAGCTAAGGGGCTGTATGTAACACCCTGGACAGGAGCTAAGGGGCTGTATGTAACACCCTGGACCAGAGCTAAGGGGCTCTATGTAACACCCTGGACCAGAGCTAAGGGGCTGTATGTAACACCCTGGACCAGAGCTAAGGGGCTGTATGTAACACCCTGGACCAGAGCTAAGGGGCTGTATGTAACACCCTGGACAGGAGCTAGGGGCTGTATGTAACACCCTGGACCAGAGCTAGGGGCTCTATGTAACACCCTGGACCAGAGCTAAGGGGCTGTATGTAACACCCTGGACAGGAGCTAAGGGGCTGTATGTAACACCCTGGACAGGAGCTAAGGGGCTGTATGTAACACCCTGGACAGGAGCTAAGGGGCTGTATGTAACACCCTGGACCAGAGCTAAGGGGCTCTATGTAACACCCTGGACCAGAGCTAAGGGGCTCTATGTAACACCCTGGACCAGAGCTAAGGGGCTGTATGTAACACCCTGGACCAGAGCTAAGGGGCTGTATGTAACACCCTGGACCAGAGCTAAGGGGCTGTATGTAACACCCTGGACCAGAGCTAAGGGGCTGTATGTAACACCCTGGACCAGAGCTAAGGGGCTGTATGTAACACCCTGGACCGGAGCTAAGGGGCTCTATGTAACACCCTGGACCGGAGCTAAGGGGCTCTATGTAACACCCTGGACAGGAGCTAAGAGCTGTATGTAACACCCTGGATAGGAGCTAAGGGGCTGTATGTAACACCCTGGACAGGAGCTAAGGGGCTGTATGTAACACCCTGGACCAGATCTCGGGGCTGTATGTAACACCCTGGACCAGAGCTAAGGGGCTCTATGTAACACCCTGGACCAGAGCTAAGGGGCTGTATGTAACACCCTGGACCAGAGCTAAGGGGCTGTATGTAACACCCTGGACCAGAGCTAAGGGGCTGTATGTAACACCCTGGACCAGAGCTAAGGGACTGTATGTAACACCCTGGACCAGAGCTAAGGGGCTGTATGTAACACCCTGGACCGGAGCTAAGGGGCTCTATGTAACACCCTGGACAGGAGCTAAGAGCTGTATGTAACACCCTGGATAGGAGCTAAGGGGCTGTATGTAACACCCTGGACAGGAGCTAAGGGGCTGTATGTAACACCCTGGACCAGATCTCGGGCTGTATGTAACACCCTGGACCAGAGCTAATGGGCTGCCCTACTAGGACGTTCTAACAACCAAAATGCTTAGGATTCTAGTAGTCTGGTTTTCTGGTTCCTCCTCTAAGGTCCTGGTCTAAGGTAGTGCACTATATAGTGAATAGGGCACCATTTGGGACCCCCACCTCCAGCTTCTTCTGGTGTTTCTCTGTCTCCATCTGACACTGTCCCAGGTTCCTGGCGGTCTCCTCTTGTACCATCTGAGAGCGCTCTGTCTCAAAGCTCTTCAGCTTCACCTGGTTCAGGAGCTCTGCCACCCGGCTGTCTGTCCCCGTCTGGACACCACGGAACCTGGGGACACACAGTTATATATATTTAACCTGGACACACACACAGTTATATATATTTAACCTGGACACACACACAGTTATATATATTTAACCTGGACACACAGTTATATATATTTAACCTGGACACACAGTTATATATATTTAACCTGGACACACACACAGTTATATATATTTAACCTGGACACACACACAGTTATATATATTTAACCTGGACTCACACACAGTTATATATATTTAACCTGAGGACACACAGTTATATATATTTAACCTGAGGACACACAGTTATATATATTTAACCTGGGGACACACAGTTATATATATTTAACCTGGGGACACACAGTTATATATATTTAACCTGAACACACAGTTATATATATTTAACCTGGACACACACAGTTATATATATTTAACCTGGACACACACACAGTTATATATATTTAACCTGGGGACACACACAGTTATATATATTTAACCTGGGGACACACAGTTATATATATTTAACCTGGACACACAGTTATATATATTTAACCTGGGGACACACACAGTTATATATATTTAACCTGGACACACACAGTTATATATATTTAACCTGGACACACACACAGTTATATATATTTAACCTGGGGACACACAGTTATATATATTTAACCTGGGGACACACACAGTTATATATATTTAACCTGGACACACACACAGTTATATATATTTAACCTGGACACACACACAGTTATATATATTTAACCTGGACACACACACACAGTTATATATATTTAACCTGGGGTCACACACAGTTATATATATTTAACCTGGGGTCACACACAGTTATATATATTTAACCTGGACACACAGTTATATATATTTAACCTGAGGACACACACACAGTTACATATATTTAACCTGGACACACAGTTATATATATTTAACCTGGACACACAGTTATATATATTTAACCTGGGGACACACAGTTATATATATTTAACCTGGACACACAGTTATATATATTTAACCTGGACACACAGTTATATATATTTAACCTGGACACACACAGTTATATATATTTAACCTGGACACACACACACAGTTATATATATTTAACCTGGAAACACACACAGTTATATATATTTAACCTGGACACACACAGTTATATATATTTAACCTGGAGACACACAGTTATATATATTTAACCTGGACACACACACAGTTATATATATTTAACCTGGACACACACAGTTATATATATTTAACCTGGGGTTACACAGTTATATATATTTAACCTGGACACACACAGTTATATATATTTAACCTGGACACACACACAGTTCTATATATTTAACCTGGGGTTACACACAGTTATATATACTTAACCTGGACACACACAGTTATATATACTTAACCTGGACACACACAGTTATATATATTTAACCTGGACACACACACAGTTATATATATTTAACCTGGACACACACAGTTATATATATTTAACCTGAGGACACACACACAGTTATATATATTTAACCTGGACACACACACAGTTATATATTTTTAACCTGGGCACACACAGTTATATATATTTAACTTGGGGACACACAGTTATATATATTTAACCTGGACACACAGTTATATATATTTAACCTGGGGACACACACAGTTATATATATTTAACCTGAGGACACACACACAGTTATATATATTTAACCTGGACACACACAGTTATATATATTTAACCTGGACACACAGTTATATATATTTAACCTGAGGACACACACACAGTTATATATATTTAACCTGGACACACACAGTTATATATATTTAACCTGGGGACACACAGTTATATATATTTAACCTGGACACACACACACAGTTATATATATTTAACCTGGACACACAGTTATATATATTTAACCTGGACACACACAGTTATATATATTTAACCTGGACACACAGTTATATATATTTAACCTGGACACACACAGTTATATATATTTAACCTGGACACACACAGTTATATATATTTAACCTGAGGACACACACACAGTTATATATATTTAACCTGGACACACACAGTTATATATATTTAACCTGGACACACACACAGTTATATATATATTTAACCTGGACACACACACAGTTATATATATTTAACCTGGACACACACAGTTATATATATTTAACCTGGGGACACACGTCGGCGCTGCTGTGTAACTAGATGTTATGACCCCAAGCATACTTCCAATGTTGTGGCAAAAGGGCAACAAAGTCAAGGTATTGGAGTGGCCGTCACAAAGCCCTAAAATGTGTGGGCAGAACTGAAAAGGCGTGTGCGAGCAAGGAAGCCTACAAACCTGACTCAGTTACACCAACTCTGTCAGGAGGAATGGGCCAAAATTCACCCAACCTGTCATGTTTGTCATTTATTATCATGTCTTGTCCCTGTGCTCCCCATGCTATTCGTTTCCCTCTGCTGGTCTTATTTGGTTCTTTCCCTCCTTCTATCCCTCTCTCTCCCCCTCCCTCTCTCACTCTCTCGCTCTCTCTTCTCTCTATCGTTCCGTTCCTGCTCCCAGCTGTTCCTATTCCCCTAATCATCATTTAGTCTTCCCACACCTGTTCCCGATCCTTTCCCCTGATTAGAGTCCCTATTTATTCCTTTGTGATCCGTTCCTGTCCCGTCGGTTCCTTGTATTGTATTCACCATGCTGTGATTGCGTTTCGCCCGGTCCTGTCGTGTTTTTGCTGTGATTGTGTATCGCCCTGTCCTGTCGTGTTTTTTTGCCTTCATCAGATGCTGCGTGTGAGCAGGTGTCTCTGTCGACTACGGCCTGCGCCTACCCGAAGCGACCTGCAGTCTGTGGCCGCTTCTCCAGTTATTTCCCTCTACAAGTCTAGAGGATTTCTGTTATTCCCTGTTTGGACTTAAATAAACTCTGTTTCTGTTAAGTCGCTTTTGGGTCCTCTTTCACCTGCATGACAGAAGGAACCGACCAAGGAATGGACCCAGCGACTTCAGACGCTCGTTACACTGCCGTCGAGATCCAAGGAGCCATGCTCGGCAGACACGAGCAGGAATTGTCTGCTGCTCGCCATGCCGTGGAGAACCTGGCCGCTCAGGTTTCCGACCTCTCTGGACAGTTCCAGAGTCTACGTCTCGTGCCACCTGTTACTTCCTGGCCTGCCGAGCCTCCAGAACCTAGGGTTAATAACCCACCTTGCTACTCCGGGCAGCCCACTGAGTGCCGCTCCTTTCTCACGCAGTGTGAGATTGTGTTCTCTCTCCAACCCAACACATACTCTAGAGAGAGAGCTCGGGTTGCTTACGTCATTTCACTCCTTACTGGCCGGGCTCGAGAATGGGGCACAGCTATCTGGGAGGCAAGGGCTGATTGCTCTAACAAATTCCAGAACTTTAAAGAGGAGATGATTCGGGTTTTTGACCGTTCAGTTTTTGGTGGGGAGGCTTCTAGGGCCCTGGCTTCCTTATGCCAAGGTGAACGGTCCATAACGGATTATTCCATTGAGTTTCGCACTCTTGCTGCCTCTAGTGAGTGGAACGAGCCGGCGCTGCTCGCTCGTTTTCTGGAGGGACTCCACGCAGTGGTTAAGGATGAGATTCTCTCCCGGGAGGTTCCTTCAGATGTGGACTCTTTGATTGCTCTCGCCATCCGCATAGAACGACGGGTAGATCTTCGTCACCGGGCTCGTGGAAGAGAGCTCGCATCAACGGTGTTTCCCTGCTCCGCATCGCAACCATCTCCCTCCTCTGGCTTTGAGACTGAGCCCATGCAGCTGGGAGGGATTCGCATCTCGAATAAGGAGAGGGAACGGAGGATCACCAACCGCCTGTGCCTCTATTGCGGAGTTGCTGGACATTTTGTTAATTCATGTCCAGTAAAAGCCAGAGCTCATCTGTAAGCGGAGGGCTACAGGTGAGCGCAACTACTCAAGTCTCTCCATCAAGGTCCTGTACTACTTTGTCGGTCCACCTACGCTGGACCGGTTCGGGTGCTACATGTAGTGCCTTGATAGACTCTGGGGCTGAGGGTTGTTTCATGGACGAAGCATGGGTTCGGAAACATGACATTCCTTTCAGAGAGTTAGATAAGCCTACGCCCATGTTCGCCTTAGATGGTAGTCATCTTCCCAGTATCAGATTTGAGACACTACCTTTAACCCTCACAGTATCTGGTAACCACAGTGAGACTATTTCTTTTTTGATTTTCCGTTCACCGTTTACACCTGTTGTTTTGGGTCATCCCTGGCTAGTATGTCATAATCCTTCTATTAATTGGTCTAGTAATTCTATCCTATCCTGGAACGTTTCTTGTCATGTGAAGTGTTTAATGTCTGCCATCCCTCCCGTTTCTTCTGTCCCTACTTCTCAGGAGGAACCTGGCGATTTGACAGGAGTGCCGGAGGAATATCATGATCTGCGCACGGTCTTCAGTCGGTCCCGAGCCAACTCCCTTCCTCCTCACCGGTCGTATGATTGTAGTATTGATCTCCTTCCGGGGACCACTCCTCCTCGAGGTAGACTATACTCTCTGTCGGCTCCCGAACGTAAGGCTCTCGAGGATTATTTGTCTGTGTCTCTTGACGCCGGTACCATAGTGCCTTCTTCCTCTCCGGCCCGGGCGGGGTTCTTTTTTGTTAAGAAGAAGGACGGTACTCTGCGCCCCTGCGTGGATTATCGAGGGCTGAATGACATAACGGTTAAGAATCGTTATCCGCTTCCCCTTATGTCATCAGCCTTCGAGATTCTGCAGGGAGCCAGGTGCTTTACTAAGTTGGACCTTCGTAACGCTTACCATCTCGTGCGCATCAGAGAGGGGGACGAGTGGAAAACGGCGTTTAACACTCCGTTAGGGCATTTTGAGTACCGGGTTCTGCCGTTCGGTCTCGCCAATGCGCCAGCTGTTTTTCAGGCATTAGTTAATGATGTTCTGAGAGACATGCTGAACATTTTTGTTTTTGTCTATCTTGACGATATCCTGATTTTTCTCCGTCACTCGAGATTCATGTTCAGCACGTTCGACGTGTTCTACAGCGCCTTTTAGAGAATTGTCTCTACGTAAAGGCTGAGAAGTGCTCTTTTCATGTCTCCTCCGTTACTTTTCTCGGTTCCGTTATTTCCGCTGAAGGCATTCAGATGGATTCCGCTAAGGTCCAAGCTGTCAGTGATTGGCCCGTTCCAAGGTCACGTGTCGAGTTGCAGCGCTTTTTAGGTTTCGCTAATTTCTATCGGCGTTTCATTCGTAATTTCGGTCAAGTTGCTGCCCCTCTCACAGCTCTTACTTCTGTCAAGACGTGTTTTAAGTGGTCCGGTTCCGCCCAGGGAGCTTTTGATCTTCTAAAAGAACGTTTTACGTCCGCTCCTATCCTCGTTACTCCTGACGTCACTAGACAATTCATTGTCGAGGTTGACGCTTCAGAGGTAGGCGTGGGAGCCATTCTATCCCAGCGCTTCCAGTCTGACGATAAGGTTCATCCTTGCGCTTATTTTTCTCATCGCCTGTCGCCATCTGAGCGCAACTATGATGTGGGTAACCGTGAACTGCTCGCCATCCGCTTAGCCCTAGGCGAATGGCGACAGTGGTTGGAGGGGGCGACCGTTCCTTTTGTCGTTTGGACAGACCATAAGAACCTTGAGTACATCCGTTCTGCCAAACGACTTAATGCCCGTCAAGCTCGTTGGGCGTTGTTTTTCGCTCGTTTCGAGTTTGTGATTTCTTACCGTCCGGGTAGCAAGAACACCAAGCCTGATGCCTTATCCCGTCTGTTTAGTTCTTCTGTGGCTTCTACTGATCCCGAGGGGATTCTTCCTTATGGGCGTGTTGTCGGGTTAACAGTCTGGGGAATTGAAAGACAGGTTAAGCAAGCACTCACGCACACTGCGTCGCCGCGCGCTTGTCCTAGTAACCTCCTTTTCGTTCCTGTTTCCACTCGTCTGGCTGTTCTTCAGTGGGCTCACTCTGCCAAGTTAGCGGGTCATCCCGGTGTTCGAGGCACTCTTGCGTCTATTCGCCAGCGCTTTTGGTGGCCGACTCAGGAGCGTGACACGCGCCGTTTCGTGGCTGCTTGTTCGGACTGCGCGCAGACTAAGTCGGGTAACTCTCCTCCTGCCGGTCGTCTCAGACCGCTCCCCATTCCTTCTCGACCATGGTCTCACATTGCCTTAGACTTCATTACCGGTCTGCCTTTGTCTGCGGGGAAGACTGTGATTCTGACGGTTGTCGATAGGTTCTCTAAGGCGGCACATTTCATTCCCCTCGCTAAACTTCCTTCCGCTAAGGAGACGGCACAAATCATTATTGAGAATGTATTCAGAATTCATGGCCTCCCGTTAGACGCCGTTTCAGACAGAGGCCCGCAATTCACGTCACAGTTTTGGAGGGAGTTCTGTCGTTTGATTGGTGCGTCCGTCAGTCTCTCTTCCGGGTTTCATCCCCAGTCTAACGGTCAAGCAGAGAGGGCCAATCAGACGATTGGTCGCATACTACGCAGCCTTTCTTTCAGAAACCCTGCGTCTTGGGCAGAACAGCTCCCCTGGGCAGAATACGCTCACAATTCGCTTCCTTCGTCTGCTACCGGGTTATCTCCGTTTCAGAGTAGTCTGGGTTACCAGCCTCCTCTGTTCTCATCCCAGCTTGCCGAGTCCAGCGTTCCCTCCGCTCAAGCGTTTGTCCAACGTTGTGAGCGCACCTGGAGGAGGGTGAGGTCTGCACTTTGCCGTTACAGGGCACAGACGGTGAGAGCCGCCAATAAACGCAGGATTAAGAGTCCAAGGTATTGTTGCGGCCAGAGAGTGTGGCTTTCCACTCGCAACCTTCCTCTTACGACAGCTTCTCGTAAGTTGACTCCGCGGTTCATTGGTCCGTTCCGTGTCTCCCAGGTCGTCAATCCTGTCGCTGTGCGACTGCTTCTTCCGCGACATCTTCGTCGCGTCCATCCTGTCTTCCATGTCTCCTGTGTTAAGCCCTTTCTTCGCACCCCCGTTCGTCTTCCCTCCCCCTCCCGTCCTTGTCGAGAGCGCACCTATTTACAAGGTACATAAGATTATGGACATGCGTTCTCGGGGACGGGGTCACCAATACCTAGTGGATTGGGAGGGTTACGGTCCTGAGGAGAGGAGTTGGGTTCCGTCTCGGGACGTGCTGGACCGTTCACTCATCGATGATTTCCTCCGTTGCCGCCAGGATTCCTCCTCGAGTGCGCCAGGAGGCGCTCGGTGAGTGGGGGGTACTGTCATGTTTGTCATTTATTATCATGTCTTGTCCCTGTGCTCCCCATGCTATTCGTTTCCCTCTGCTGGTCTTATTTGGTTCTTTCCCTCCTTCTATCCCTCTCTCTCCCCCTCCCTCTCTCACTCTCTCGCTCTCTCTTCTCTCTATCGTTCCGTTCCTGCTCCCAGCTGTTCCTATTCCCCTAATCATCATTTAGTCTTCCCACACCTGTTCCCGATCCTTTCCCCTGATTAGAGTCCCTATTTATTCCTTTGTGATCCGTTCCTGTCCCGTCGGTTCCTTGTATTGTATTCACCATGCTGTGATTGCGTTTCGCCCGGTCCTGTCGTGTTTTTGCTGTGATTGTGTATCGCCCTGTCCTGTCGTGTTTTTTTGCCTTCATCAGATGCTGCGTGTGAGCAGGTGTCTCTGTCGACTACGGCCTGCGCCTACCCGAAGCGACCTGCAGTCTGTGGCCGCTTCTCCAGTTATTTCCCCTCTACAAGTCTAGAGGATTTCTGTTATTCCCTGTTTGGACTTAAATAAACTCTGTTTCTGTTAAGTCGCTTTTGGGTCCTCTTTCACCTGCATGACACAACCTATTGAGGGAAGCTTGTGGAAGGATACCCGAAACATTTGACCCAAGTTAAACAATTTAAAGGCAATTGCTACCAAATACTAATTGAGTGTATGTAAACTTCTGACCCACTGGGAATGTGATGAAAGAAATAAATGCTGAAATAAATAATTATCTCTACTATTATTCTGACATTTCACATTCTTAAAATAAAGTGGTGATCCTAACTGAACTAAAACAGGGATGTAAAAAAACTAGGATTAAAATGTCAGGAATTGTGGAAAAACTGAGTTAAAACGTATTTGGCTAAGGTGTATGTATGAACTTCTGACGTCAACTGTATAAACTGTTGTTTCTCAATCAGAGCGTCAGTTTGTATTGTATTCTGTTTGAGGCTGACGCAGAGAGACTAGCTGTGGAGGGGAGTCACCAGTTTACTGTTTTACTCCTGAGTTTCTGTTGGCCGCATAGGCAAGTCCGGACAGGGCATATGGCACCTCTCACACGGGCTCACCACCACACGCTCCAGGGTTTCCGTTAGCCCACATCTAATTAGCGCTGGCAAATTGCCTGGTAGAAGAAAGAAAAATTCTAACATTTAATGATTAAGCAAGAACTTGTGTTGACAGTTTGGCAAATTTCTTTCTTAAAAAAAAAACCATGTTATAACATTGGTAACCATGTTATAACATTCATCATTTTACACACAATACCCCATAATGACATCACAATACCCCATAATGACATCACAATACCCCATAATGACATCACAATACCCCATAATGACATCACAATACCTTATAATGAAAAAAACAAAAACAGGTTCAAGAAATATGACATTTACATAAGTATTCAGACCCTTTACTCAGTTCTTTGTTGAAGCACCTCTGCCAGCGATTACAGCCTCGAGTCTTCTTGGGTCTGATGCTACAAGCTTGAGTGGCTGCTGCCAACACACTGTCATTGACACTGACCCAACTCCAGCCACTTTAATAATGGGAATTGATGGGAAATTATGTAAATATATCACTAGCCACTTTAAACAATGCTACCTTATATAATGTTACTTACCCTACATTATTCATCTCATATGCATATGTATATACTGTCATGTTTGTCATTTATTATCATGTCTTGTCCCTGTGCTCCCCATTCTATTCGTTTCCCTCTGCTGGTCTTATTAGGTTCTTTCCCTCTTTCTATCCCTCTCTCTCTCCCTCCCTCTCTCACTCTCTCGCTCTCTCTTCTCTCTATCGTTTCGTTCCTGCTCCCAGCTGTTCCTATTCCCCTAATCATCATTTAGTCTTCCCACACCTGTTCCCGATCCTTTCCCCTGATTGGAGTCCCTATTTATTCCTTTGTGTTCCGTTCCTGTCCTGTCGGTTCCTTGTTTAGAATTCACCGTGCTGTGATTGTGTATCGCCCTGTCCTGTCGTGTTTTTGCTGTGATTGTGTATCGCCCTGTCCTGTCGTGTTTTTTCCTTCATCAGATGCTGCGTGTGAGCAGGTGTCTCTGTCAACTACGGCCTGCGCCTACCCGTTTGGACCTGCAGTCTGTGGCCGCTTCTCCTGTTATTCCCCTCTACAGACTAGAGGATTTCTGTTATTCCCTGTTTGGACTTGAATAAACTCTGTTTCTGTTAAGTCGCTTTTGGGTCCTCTTTCACCTGCATGACATATACTATTTTCTCATATGCATATGTATATATTGTACTCTACATCATCGACTGCATCCTTATGTAATACATGTATCACTAGCCACTTTAACTATGCCACTTTGTTTACTTTGTCTACACACTCATCTCATATGTATATACTGTACTCGATACCATCTACTGTATGCTGCTCTGTACCATCACTCATTCATATATCCTTATGTACATGTTCCTTATCCCCTTACACCAGGGGTGTCAAAGTCAAATGGACGGAGGGCCAAATAAAAAATTTAGCTACAAGCCGAGGGCCGGACTGTTCGAATGTTCATTGAAAAAATTTTAAATGACGCATATAGTCTAGTGAACCTAATTGAACCTACTGAAAACCTAACAAATATATTCCAATATGATCAGATAAATAAAGCAATATTTTCTTATGGCTCTGTCAGTAATCTTTAATTTTCAACAGACACAAAAGACAAATTTCCTTTATATAAAAATCCCCATAACATGAACATTAAATGAAAGAAACCGGTATTCAAGGCACCATCAGTAGCCTATATTTTCTATTTTAGCAAAAGTGGGCTAAATTTACTTCAAAGAAAAAAACAATAATAGCAATTTTCTATCATCCACTCAACTGAAATATTTTTAAAATATAATTGGATTGAAATACAATAAAATAAAGTGCAAAAATCTATTAATCAAAAACAACACTTTGTTTAAGGAGAAGTAACATGCAGTGAAAACAAATATTAAACTTTAACTTTTAAACTTGAACTGAGTAAAAACTCTAAATATGTGATTGCACAGTAATGTTCACTTGTTTGAGGTTGAGGGTGATACTTGGTGGTGTCCCATCTTTTCCACAAGTTCATCAATGTTCGGGGTAAGGCTCTGAGCTGAGGAAATCCTCAGAATTGAGTGGAGGTGTTCAGCAGTAAGTCGACTTCTGTGTGATGTTTTGTTCAAGTTCATCAAAGAAAACAGTTGTTCACACAGGTATGTGCTGCCAAACATAGACAACGTTTGAGCAGCCTGGATGCGCAGCTGGGGCATTGTGTCGGGGAGGAAACGGGCGAACTCCGCAGCACCCACTGCCGCATATTTTGCCCTCAGTGCATCATTGCATTGGAGGTCAATCAACTCCATTTGGAGGTTTGGTGGTGAGCTTTCCACGTCAACAGCAAATGGGTTACCGAGCAGTTCCAACCTGCTTTTTTGTGCTTCAAAGTCAGCAAATCGGCGTCGAAAGTCAGCGGCAAGCATACCTATTTTATCAGCCAACTGTGCGCTCGGGAACGCACTGGTAGAGAGCTTCTCTTTCATGGTCTGGCAGCTGGGAAAGTGGCTCAAATTTTCTTTCCGCATCTGCGTCTCCCACAGAGTCAGTTTGGTTTTAAATGCCTTCACTGTACTGTACATATCAGAGATGACACGATCCCGACCCTGCAGCTGCAAGTTCATTGCATTCAGATGACTCGTAATGTCACACAGAAAAGCCATTTCACACAGAAACATTTCGTCTCGGAGTTGTGTTGTGTCTTTCCCTTTGCTGTCCAAGAACAGACAAATCTCCTCACGAAGCTCGAAACATCTTTGAAGCACCTTTCCCTGGCTTAGCCATCGCACCTCTGTGTGATAAGGCAAATCACCATGCTCCGTTTCTAACTCCGTCAGAAATGCCTTGAACTGGCGGTGATTCAAACCTTTGGCTCTGATAAAGTTAACTGTGCGCGTGATGATGCTCATTACATGCTCCATTTTCAAGGCTTTACCGCACAACGCTTCCTGGTGTATGATACAATGATAAGCTGTCAGCTCACCTGTCGCATTTTCCTCTTGCATCTTTTCCCGTATCTTCGCCACCAGTCCGCTCCTGTGTCCACACATCGCAGGTGCTCCGTCGGTTGTCAAACCCACAAGTTTTCCCAAGGCAGCTCCATCTCATTTACACATCTTGACACCTCTTCATACAAATCATGCCCCGTAGTTGTGCCATGCATAGGACGTAAAGCCAAAAACTCCTCTGTCACGCTTAGGCTGGAGTCCACTCCGCGGATGAAAATTGACAACTGGGCAATGTCAGAAATGTCGGTGCTCTCATCCACAGCCAAGGAATATGCAATGAAATCTTTTCCCTTTTTCACAAGCTGCTCTTTTAGATTGATGGACAACTGGTCTACTCTCTCGGCAATGGTGTTTCTGCTCAGACTCACATTTAAAAAGAGTTGCCTTTTTCTGGGCAAACTTCGTCACAAACTTTAATCATGCAGTTTTTGATGAAATCCCCTCCGTAAATGGCCGGGCTGATTTAGCGATCTCTTCTGCCAAAATAAAACTGGCCTTGACAGCAGCCTGGCCTTGTGATTTGGCTTTTTTGAACAGAGCCTGTCGAGATTTGAGGCCTCGTTTTAATTCCTCTGCCTTTTGTAGCCTTTGTTCCATGTCCATATTCTTGTTTTTGTCCGCGTGTTTCGTTTCATAATGTTGTCTCAGATTATACTCTTTCAGTACCGCCACACTTTCTCCACACAGAAGACACACAGGTTTTCCAGCTACCTCCGTGAACAAATACTCCGACTCCCACCTTGTTTGAAACCCCCGGTTCTCAGTGTCCACCTTCCGTTTTGCCATTTTTGATGGGTATCTGAAAGTTAATTTTACTGTGATGCTGACAACTGCTGTGCCAATAAATATTGAAATGAAGCAGCCTACTGCTCGGTGCGTCACCGTTGCATTGTGGGAAATGTAGTATTGGTGCGTGTAAAAGATCTGCGGGCTGCCGGCTTGCTGCGGTCTGCGGGCCGGTTCTAATAACAAATCAAGATCATCCCAGGGGCCGTAAAAAACCTTCTCGCGGGCCGGATGTGGCCCGCGGGCCTTGACTCTGACATATGTGCCTTACACTGTGTATAAGACAGTAGTTTTGGAATTGTTAGTTAGATTACTTGTTGGTTATCACTGCATTGTCGGAACTAGAAGCACAAGCATTTCGCTACACTCGCACTAACATCTGCTAACCATGTGTATGTGACAAATAACATTTGATTTGATTTGATTTGGCACAGCTGTATTTGGGGAGTCTCTCCCATTTTTCTCTGCAGATCCTCTCAAGCTCTGTCAGGATGGATGGGGAGTGTCGCTGCACAGCTATTTTCAGGCCTCTCCAGAGATGTTCTATCAGGTTCAAGTCCGGGCTCTGGCCTGGCCACTGAACGACATTCAGAG
Source organism: Oncorhynchus gorbuscha (assembly GCF_021184085.1). Lineage (NCBI taxonomy): Eukaryota > Metazoa > Chordata > Actinopteri > Salmoniformes > Salmonidae > Oncorhynchus > Oncorhynchus gorbuscha. Next base: position 1,833 of record NW_025748325.1, on the reverse strand, counting down.
ACTTGTCCTGAAGCCACTCCTGCGTTGTTTTGGCTGTGTGCTTAGGGTCGTTGTCCTGTTGGAAGGTGAACCTTCACCCCAGTCTGAGGTCCTGAGTGCTCTGGAGACGGTTCTCATCAAGGATCTCTCTGTTTATCTTTCCCTCAATCCTGACTAGTCTCCCGGTCCCTGCCAATGAAAAACATCCCCCTCAACCTGATGCTGCCACAACCACCATGATTCACCGTAGGGATGGTGCCAAGTTTCCTCCAGGCCTTGACGCTTGGCATTCAGGCCAAAGAGTTTAATCTTGGTTTCATAAGACCAGAGAATCTTGTTTCTCATGAACTGAGAGTCCTTTAGATGCCTTTTAGAAAACTCCAAGCGGGCTGTCATGTGCCTTTTACTGAGGAGTGGCTTCCGTCTGGCCACTCTACCATGAAGCCTAATTGGCGGAGGGCTGCAGAGATAGTCTTGGTGGATCCAAACATTAAAAATGATGGAGGCCACGGCGTTCTTCGGGACCTTTAATGCTGCAGACATTTTTTGTTACCCTTCCCCAGATCTGTGCCTCGACACAATCCTGTCTCGGAGTTCTACAGACAATTCCTTCGACCTCATGGCTTGGTTTTTGCTCTGACATGAACTGTCAACTGTGGGACCTTATATAGACAGGTGTGTTGCCTTTCCAAATCACATCCAATCCTATTGAATTTACCACAGGTGGACTCCAATAAAGTTGTAGAAACATCGCAAGGATGATCAATGGAAACAGGATGCACCTGAGCTCAATTTAGAGTCTCATAGCAAAGGGTCTGAATACTTATGAAAATAAGGTTTCTGTTTTTAGTTATTTTTAATACATTTGCAAAAATGTCTTAAAAACCTGTTCCCACTTCGTCAATATGGGGTATTGTGTGTAGATAGGCGGCGCGGTATCCTAGTGGTTGGAGCGTTGGACAAGTAACCGAAAGGTTGCAAGGTCGAATCCCGAGCTGACAAGGCACACATCTGTCGTTCTGCCCCTGTTCCTAGGGCCGCCATTGTAAATTAGAATTTGTTCTTAAACTGACTTGCCTAATTAAATTAAGGTTAAAAAAAAATAAGATTTACGAGGTAAAAAAAATTTTTTTAATCAATTTTAGAATTAGACTGAACAGTAAAACAAAAGGTGCAAAAATAAATCAAGGGTCTGAAAACGGAGGTGTAGAAGACTTACGGGAGCTATTAAGGTGAAGTGCCTTGCTCAAGGGCACAGTGGTAGATGTTCCACGTGGTCAGGGATTTGAACCAGTGGCATTTCTCTAGTGTTACTGTATCAATACTGGGCCATAATGTCGAACTACCATAAAAGAAGTCTGTCTGTGGCATAGTGGCAAGCCTTTCTCTAGTGTTACTGTATCAATACTGGGCCATAATGTCGAACTACCATAGAAGAAGTCTGTCTGTGGCATAGTGGCAAGCCTTTCTCTAGTGTTACTGTATCAATACTGGGCCATAATGTCGAACTACCATAGAAGAAGTCTGGTTGTGGCATAGTGGCAAGCCTTTCTCTAGTGTTACTGTATCAATACTGGGCCATAATGTCGAACTACCATAGAAGAAGTCTGGTTGTGGCATAGTGAAAAGGCAGGTGAAAATGCAGGTGCTGGCCTGCGGGGAAGGAGAATACCTCCACTGAAAACCACATCACTGTTGATTAATACAGGTGTTGGCCTGCGGGGAAGGAGAATACCTCCACTGAAAACCACATTACTGTTGATTAATAAATACACTGGAATTATTACCAAATCATATCAGTGTTTGGAGTTGGACACCACTGACATTAGAGACCCAGTATATAATGTGTTCTGT